>NC_056730.1:190543506-190606006 GCF_019279795.1 Protopterus annectens
TTTGGCATCTCTGTAGTTTCATTACATAATCTGTCAACACAGACATGTAAAAAAATTATCTTTATTCATTATTTTTACAAAGTAATGCCACTGCTATCTGACATAACTGTTTTTCTTTGGGGACATAATTGTGTAGTGTGTGTAGATGCCGGTATATAGAACAATTTGTTACTGGAAATCTACAGCACACACAACAGAACTAACATGCAAACAGATTATTGTATACCTACCTCCATCACAAGGTAGTGTTTCAGTGAGCATTTCTTCACAGTAAGGTAGCAAGGCTTCTGTACATTAATGTGACAAACATGTTATGCAGACAGTGACCTGACCATATTACAAGAAATTCAAGGTTATTATGCCACAAGGTATTCCTTTTATATAGTAACATAATTCCCAAACACCTTAAAATATCTGTCAAAAAAGCAGCAGAAGTAAAAACATTTTGCATGGTAGCTGAGATCAGAGCACCTAAAGTGAGATTGAGGAGGATTCCAAAACGAATGTACTTCACAGTGAAACAGAGGCACGTTTATCGTCATAGTATGTACTAGTCAGGTTCCAGTTAGGTTAGCCTTTAATGACTATGACACTGTAGCCTCCTCTTCATGTGACAAGAATTCTGTGTATGTTTTTGTTGTTGTTAACATAAGCAAATATCTCGTTTTTTAGAATTCATTTTGACAACATCAAACATACCATTCTGCTTTTTTCTCTGTACAGCATTCATAAGCAGTCACACTCCATCACAATTTTAAGGTTTCATTGCCATTTTCTAAATAAGAAAGCTAGGGAGTGTATGAGACCCTCAGTGAAAACAGAGCAGTCTCGTGGGTTTTCACAGGATAAAGATTTCACCAGCATCTAAACCACACTTTTAAGTGTGAAAACACCTTTTGTGAGCAGAACATGCAGGTGGGTGGCAACAGGCAACAAAATGAAATGTCTGTCTTCTGTCACCACAGGATCAAGTAAGGGCTCTCCATGTCCTTTGTTTACCACAACATGTGCAGATACAGGTTTCTCAGTATCTTCCCCAGTACTTAGTGTTCATAAACTAGTCATTCTTGATCTGATTTAATCAGCACAGCTTCTCACAAGTGAACCCCGACCAATGACCATAGTATAAGACACAGAGCATGAACACCTCTTATTATTGCTATGAATCTATTATGAACACATGACCTGAACAACTCTAAATTATGACAGTAGTCCATTTGGTACATAGAATTCCAACAACTCTCTTATGCAAGGAATCCATTTTGACAAAGGACCTAAAATCTCTCTGTTATGCTTACACAAGGACCACAACAATAATTTCTCACAAACATCATTTCCAGGTGCAAAATGTCTTTGTTTATCAAAAGTCTACTGCTGAGTCTACTGTTTTCACTAAATTATTACTTACAAATCTGGATAAGCAAGCCCATTGTGTATTTTAGTATTCTCATAATATGCATTACTCTAGAAGATAAACTTGCCATCACCTTTGGTGAAATATGTACTTACTGAGTAAAAATAACAAAAATATGAAGCAGATCAAGACACAAAAGACAAGAAGATAAGCATCAGATGCAAGTGTATATCTCCTGAGCTTTCTTTTTCTCAATTTTTTTTTAATTTTTCAAATACATTTGAGTGAATTCCATAGTATTTATACATAACATCTTAAATAACTATGTACACTATTTACATTAGCCTAACTCTATAACACATCTTAATATATATAGCTACTTTAAAAGTATGTCCAATCCATTATCAGAGTGTCTAATCAATTATTGTATAGTGTCAATCAACGATAAGACTTTTCCCCAAGGGTTGTTGATAAATGGCTTTGGATAAATTCTTAGTTCTTTAATTTTAATTCCCAATAATGCTGTGGTCTTCAGTAGGCTGTAGAAGTCTTCCAAAGTTGGTATTGTGTTTATTCCATCTTCTTGTTATACACTTCCTTGAAATTGCAAGTATAGTCTATACTACATACATGTTTGACCTATTCAAATGAGGACCTTAGTTCACATTTAATAATACTAGAGCTTTAGTTAAATAAAATGATTAATTAAATAAAGCTTGTAGAAAGTTATTAATACCATTCCAAAATGGCTTAATTTTAACACAAACAAAGAAAATCTGGTTCCAATCTGCATTGTGTACTTGCTAACATCTCCAACATATTCCTTTTATGGACGAACTAATTTTATTGATTCTACTGGGGTTAAGAATGCTCTGTGCAAGCATTTCTAATTAAAAACTTTCCAGTATTGTGTAAAGGATTTATATTTTATCAATGATAAGATATTTGTTTGAATATCTTCATGTAACTGCATTGAGTGTCCTTTTGTTATATATTTCCAAAATGAGGTTTTGGGTGTTGTTTTATAGTTTATCAATATTTTGTACAATTTTGAAATACTGTTTCCCATGTCAAAGTCATTATATATGATTTCATATATGTATTTTGCAAATTTAGGTATTTCTTTAAATGAAGAATTGCTAATTATTCTACTTAAATCTTGCGACTATGACAGAATACTCTGCAAAGTTAGCCAGTCCCGTTGTGAAATATTGTATGTTGTTTTTATTACTTGCATATCTAAAACTTTTAGTTCTTTTATACATTGGAGCCAACAAACAAATAATTTCTGTTCCCAGGAATTAATAATTTCTCTATATATTTTATGTGGAAAGTTCTTTGTGACTATAAATGGTGTTAAAAGATCAAACCAGATTTTTAAATCTATATTTTCATTAATAATTTTCCTAAATGAGTCAATGTAATAATTAATCAAACAAGTTTTGGTGGGTTTAGTTATGTTACATTGCATACTAATACATATGTGCCAATGCAAATAGTTTTTATCTGTTATTTGAATTTTTTTTTGTAAATCAAATTCATTTATTGATATTACAGTTAGTAATCCTTTCCAATTTGTAGAGTAATTTGGACTTATCCACTCTGAGATTGTTTTAGATATTTATTTATTTATTTAGATATTGATGCTTTTCTGTATGTTTCTATATCAGGGAAGTTTAATCCTCCCTGTTTCCATGGTCTGTTATGATGTATTAAAGCTATTCTATTTTTTTGGGGAAATGATAAAAATTTTATTAGGCATGACTTTATTTCTTTAAATATATTCCTTTCTGGTAATAGTTGTATTGTCAAGGCTATATATAGGATCTTGGGCATTAAAACCATTTTTATTAACTGTTGTCTATCTTCAAATGTTAATATTATTTTGTTCCATTTTTCCACAGAGAATTTAATTGTATTGATGATATTATTGTAGTTTTTGAGACTAATTCATTATTATCCTTGCATAACTCAATTCCTAGATATTTTAAGGTAAATTCTTGCTTCCCTATGATGTGATTCCCCTTAGTCTGCAGTTCTTTTTTTTTATTTAAAAATAAAAATTTTGATTTTGATTTATTGAAATGGAGTCTGGAAGTCAGGTGAAATTTGTCAATTAATATTCTTCTACTGTCTCTTTTGTATTAAATAATGTTAGTAATATGTCATCAGCAAATAGCATTACTTTAGAATTGTATTGTTCATAAACATCTATTCCTTTGATTTTTATATTGTTATGAATTGAATCTGCCAATATTTCAATAGCCAGAGCAAATAGAATTGGTGACATGGGACATCCTTGTTTAGTGCCTTTTGTTATATGTATAGATTCAGAGGTAAAAGGACCTAACTTGACATACGCCAAATTATGTGTGTGTGTGTGTGTGTGTGTGTGTGTGTGTGTGTATATATATATATATATATATATATATATATATATATATATATATATTCTTTAGGAGATGAACAAAGGATGCAGGAAATTCAAATAGCATTAGGATTTTGAATAAATAGTCCCAATTTAGAGAATCAAAGGCTTTCTCTATATCTAAGCCAGATTTTCTTTATTAACATAATCTATAAGAGAAATTATCCTTTTAATATTGTCATGTGTGTGTGTCTATGATATATAAATCCAGTTTGATCATTATTTATTGTTTTGGATAGTGGCATTTTCATTCTGTTAATTAATATTGTCATAAATATCTTATAGTCATTATTTAATAATGATATAGGTCTATATGAGGCACAAAGGTTTGGGGATTTGTTTTCATTTAGGATTGGTGTGATTAAGGAATATCTCCAAGAGGGTGGTATTAAAGCTTGTGACTGCATTTTTAATAGAGTTTTACGGAAGAGAGATAATATCTTTGAAG
Source organism: Protopterus annectens (assembly GCF_019279795.1). Lineage (NCBI taxonomy): Eukaryota > Metazoa > Chordata > Ceratodontiformes > Protopteridae > Protopterus > Protopterus annectens. The sequence goes on from NC_056730.1 coordinate 190,547,737, forward strand.
GAAAAAGTGTATATATTTCCATAATTATGCCATCTATACCTGGAGCTTTATTATTTTTACCCTCTTTTATTGTATCTGTAGTTTCTTTGTAAGGTATGGGTGCTTGCAGATATAGTTTTAATTTTTCTGGTATTTTTTTTTTTATATTAGAACATTTTTCATCTAAATTTAATTGATCGATATGTATATTTTCTTTTTGGAAATCTTCCATATCATGATTTCTATAGGAATCAAGACTGTCACCTATATCAGAGACATTTTTCCCTTTCTTTTCATGGAAGATACTTTAAATGCTATTAGCTTTTGATTGTATTTTGATTCTTGTGGATAAATTATGTAGATATTTCGGAGAAATGGCCACGGTATTAATTTTTATTTTTTCTAAAGCTAAACTAGTTTTATGTGTTAGAATTTCATTGTATTTATTGTTTAATACTTCTACTTTCTTTTTCATCTACAGATGATTTTGATTTTTTTAGTTTTTACTGACAAAAGTTTGGATTGTAGATCTAATAATTCAGAATCCCATTCTCGGATTTTTTTTATACCAAGTTAGGGTTTTACCATATATGTAAGCTTTTAATGAGTCCCATATCATTATTTTATTTATCTCTGTTGGTAATTAATATCTCAGAAGACTGTAATTCAGATAATAACCAGGGTTTGAACTCTTTAATTTTATTTATATATGCTGGAATTCTTCAGTTAAAGATTAATGGTTTGTATCCATTTTGAAGTTTAGTATCTATGAATTGTGGTCTGAAAAGAGGCAGGGAGTGATTGAGAAAATAATGATTTTAGAGTGTAAGTCATGGGCAGCAAATATTTTATCTATTCTAGTTTGGGTACCTAATCTGTGATCTTGATGGGAAAACAACAAAATATATCTTCTTTAAATTTGAAAGTATCTATAAGATGAAATGTTTCTACCCACATGTTGAAAACGTTTGATACAGCAGATGTACGCAATGTTCTTTTATTTGTAGTTTCAGAAATATCAAATATACAGTTAAAATCTCCTCCTAATATTAATTTGTCTTTATAATTATTGGAAATGAAATCCAAGTGTTTTTTTAACTCTCCCTGTTCCAGTGCCTGGGAACCAGTATAGATTAGCTAGGGTCCATATTCTGTTATTATATTTAATTATTACTAATGCCATAGTGCCTTCTTTATCTTCATACTTATAAATGATTTCTGGGTTAATCACATTTGTTTTCCATAAGATTGTTACCCCTTTTCTCTTTGTCTTATAAGTGGATTGTGCCAATATCATATATTCCTTAGGATTCTATTTGTAATTGTCATTTGTTTTGAAATGAGTTTCTTGAAGGAAGACAATTTGTAATTTATTCAGTTTTAAATATTTAAGTAGATTTGATCTCTTGCTAGGATTGATTAAGCCATTAGTATTTAAAAATAATAAAGTTAAATCCATCTTAGGTTATTTAGGTTATGTATTTTTTGTTTTATTGTGACTATTAAACATTTTCCTCTGATAACTATAAAGTATATGTTTGAGCTTTTAAAGGAAATTATCGGTTTTATACTTTGAGTGTTTACCAATAAAGTAATGTTTTGGTCAGGCATACTAAAAATATTTTTGTGAAATAACAAATTTAAAATTAATAAATGTTAACAAAACTAAGATCTGCACTAGCCATGAAATGAACGTCACTCCTAATCTGATGGATAAACCTAAGTCCATCAGATTATCACTCATACCATGACAATCCATATGACAATTGAATTATCATATGGAGAATATTTGTAATAGGAATAAGCACTATTTATATTATTTTGAACAGATATAGTACTATTGTAGATTAGACAGAATTCTAATACAATATAAATGTCTTATTGTATAAGCAATTAATATTTACATGAAAGATAGATGACAAGTAATTCAATCATAGTAAAGTAGGATGTATCATATATAAAACCTCAGTAAAAGATTATAGCACAGTTATTTAACATACTCACCCTTATTGATGAAGTCTTTCAAAACTTATTACTTAATATAAATAGATGGTAATAATATTTATACCTAATGTTTATAATACAATGTATTTTACTGGATATATCAGAAGTTATATTTCATTGTTTGCCACTATTTAAGTAATCACTTTGTTTGTTGCTAACTTACTTAAAGCATCACGTTTGTTTTATGTGAACAGTGATGAAAGTTAATGCAGTTTAATTATCAGTGCATCCCTCTCCCCCCCCCCATTTCCTACACATAAGGATTTTCATATCTGTCATTTCTTATTATAAAAAGAGTGAAATTATAGGTTATAAACAACAAATTCACTTATTGTGATTAATAATTACAAGTTCCCTTTCCATATTCATAAATTGCCATTTTATGGCATATACTGAAAGTTTTTTAGATTTAAATGGCAACATTGTATTTTGTATAATCAGCAAAGGTTAAACTGAGTGATTATTGTCAATTTAATACTATTTGTTCAGAATATGATTGCTATATTCTGTGGCATTCTTAGTTCAGGCTTCTGTTATTTCACTTGAACAACTTTGTCAGTTTGATGTCATGTATAAAACATTAGTTACCTTGGTAACATCTTAAGTATTATGTATGGTCAAGATGGGTTATAAAACCACAATTCAAGTTAAAGCAATTATATGACTTGTTATGTGCATTTACTTATATGAGAAAATCACCATGCTTCCCCTTGATGTTCCATATAGCGTATGTCATTTATGACAAGTTAAAACAGTATTGTTATTATACACAAGCTCATGTTACTAAACTGAGTGTCTATTGTCAATTTAATACCATTTGTTCAGAATATGATTGTTACATTCTGTGATATTTCAAGTTCAGGCTTCTACTGTTTCTCTTGAACAACTTTGTCAGTTTGATGTCATGTATAAACATTAATTACCTTGGTAATCACTTAAGTATTATAGATGGTCAAGATGGGTTACAAAAACTGCAATTCAGGTTAAAGGGATTACATGACTTGTTATGCATATTTACTTATATAAGAAAATCATCATGCTTCCCCTTGATGTTCAGTGTAGTGTATGTCATTTATGACAAGTTAAGACAGTAGTGTTATTATACACAAGTCCATGTTATTAAATCCTGTTTTTAATATCTAAATTCAGCAGACTGCTTCATCTTATATGACAATTATGTATTTTATGTCTAGATTTACTAAACTCATACATTACATAACTAGTGTGTGTGTGTGTGTGTGTGTGTGTGTGTGTGTGTGTGTGTGTGTGTGTGTGTGTGTGTGTGTGTGTGTGTGTTTGGGCTGTTGCTTAGTTATTTGAGAGAACACAAGCTGTAATGCATATTCTTATTATTAGCTCCTTCCAAGCATGTTTATACAGTCCATAGACTTTAAATTATGAGTCCCTTCTAGTTTCTTATTTGTTATTAGTATATTTCCATCCTTACATACACACATATCAGTACTTCAAGCATGGGCAACAATGCCCATCCAGTTTTGCCAGAATACTATTCACTAGTTCATGTGGTGTGTTTTCAGGCTGTTCTTAAATATCCAAACCAATATTTGTCCTGTTCCATTTTACTAGCCTGTTCCATGCAGTGGCCACTCTACCAGTGAACCACTCAACACATCTTCCATTACCACAGATATTTCCATGAAGGAAATCAGATGACTCTCTAGCACTTCCCAGTAACCCCAAACACCACTGGAATCAGCTATCTCCATATGCCCAACACGTCTGAGCAAGCTCACCTCCAAGACCACTGCAAAGGGTACTGCACAAGACCAAGTGCTCTTAGCCTTTCACAATAACTCAGACTTCCACTCTTATGTAAGTCCTTAATGTGTTTGGACCAAAATACATTTTAAATATAAAATTGCACTTATTATTATTTTTTATCAAGAATCAACTTAATGAGCTAAACAAAGTGTTGGGAGACCATCAATACATGTACATGTGAATTAAAACAGACCTTTTATTATATATTTTTTAAACCAAAAACTTCATTGCTGAGAATCATCTTGGAGGCTCCTCAGAGCCATTAAGCATTATTGTCACTCTGTTTCCATTACCATAGCAACCTGGGAGCATCTGTTTCTGTTAGTGTGTGTATACTGCATACCAGAGGCTCAGGATGCACTTGAAGCAAAGCTTCACTTCACTGCAACTTCAAGCCTAAATTCCCTCCCTTTCAGTGAGGCAGCAGCCAGGAAAAAAATAGGGATCAAACAGATCAAAAAAAAAACAACTCCCAACAAGCTGCCACAAGAGATAACACATGCTTCCAGCCTTCCCACCTCTCACCCAGCAGATGTATAAACAAACTATTCTCTGCTAAAATATCCCAAATCACAATTTTATCCACCCCCTTCCCCTGGATCCATGCAAAAGCACCAAAGTCTCTTCCTAATACACAAGTATCAGTAAACCTTGATCACAAGCCTCAAACCACAGCTTCCCAGAGATGAAAAACGGCAAAATACAACAGCTGCCAGACACAGCTGCATCCACACACACCATGTCAGGCCTAATCAAACAGCCCTCAAAGCTATGATACCTGTCATAATTGATATTAACTATGTTTAGAGAGAATAATAATGACATTTTTACTAGCTGCCAGACACTGCTGCATCCACACGCACCATATCAGGATTGATCAAACTGCACTCAAAGCTATGATACCTGCCATAACTGATATTAACTATGTTTAGAGAGAATAATAATGACATTTGTACTAGCTGCCAGACACGACTGCATCCACACACGCCATATCAGGATTGATCAAACTGCAGTCGAAGCTATGATACCTGCCATAATTGATATTAACTATATTTAGACAGAATAATAATGACATTTGTACTAGCTGCCAGATAGGGCTGCATCCACATACACCATGTCAGGCCTAATCAAACAGTCCTCAAAGCTATGATATCTGTCCTAATTGATATTAACTATGTCTAGACAGAATAATAATGACATTTGTACTACCTGCCAGACACAGCTGCATCCACGCACACCACGTCAGGCTTAATCATACTGCACTCAAAGCTATGATACCTGCCATCATTGATATTAACTATATTTAGACAATATAATAATGACATTTGTACTAGCTGTCAGACATGGCTGCATCCACACACATCATATCAGGATTGATCAAACAGCATTCATAGCCGTGATACCTGCCATAATTGATATTAACAATATTTAGACAGAATAATGATGACATTTGTACTAAGAGCTTGCTAGTATTATTTAACCAGGATATACATGACACTTCTAAATCATACTGTAACCGAAGAAGGTATTAGTCTCCATGACATCATTTTTTTAAACACTCTACTATTACTGCTATTATATACAATGTTAATTTGTTACATTTGAGTCTGAACTCTGATGAATGGTACCTTGTTGAATTAGTTAATTAATTACTTAAATTATTATAAGTGAAAACAATGAAAAATGAACAAGATAAGTATTCATTGAGTTCAAGAAGGAGACTAGAAACTTCTATGTTTGTATTATAGGTTGCTTTGTTTGACTTATATATAATGTAAATAGTAACCCATCTTGACCTACCTTTGTTTGTGAATAATTATTGGACTCTTTGCATATTCTGAATAAATCATTACTGTTTCTCAGTTGTTTAAGATTCACTCCTTTTTTAAAATAAAAACAGATGACAAGTGATGTACCATATCAGTTGATACTTTAAGAGATGTAGTTGTAAGAGTTATTTTTTGGGAAGGCTATCTTGGAATCAGTTTTTTGTTTCTTCTTTCTAGCATCAGTCCAAGGATTTGTTTCTTGTATTCTTTTAAGAGTAGGGGCTATCCATTCAATTTCTTCTGGGATATACACTATGTTGTTGTTTTTGATTAATATAGTTGCTTCTTCTAAGTCATTAAAGGTTCTCATCTCATTGGCAAAAAGTATTTTATCTTGGCTGGAAAGGCCAGCTGTGCTTTAATGTTTTGTTTCAACAGTTTTATTATTGGCCAGATTTTTCTCCTTTGTTCTAGTATTCTGTAAGAATAATTATTGTCAAACCTTATCAGGCTTTCATTGTATTTGAAGGGTGATTTTCTCCAAGCAGATTTTAATATTAGTTCATTGTCCAGAAATGAAAGAAATGTTATAACTATGGATCTAAGTGAAGTATTTGTTGAGTTAGAAGCAGGTTTCCTTGGCGTTCTATGTGCCCTTTCAATTCCAAATGAAAGTCCCTCTTTCAAGTCTAAAAATTCAGGAATCCAGGTTGTTAAGAATGAAATAATGTCTTCTCCTTCAGTGTTTTCAGGCAGACCAAAGATCCTTATGTTGTTTCTCCTTTCCCTGTTTTCTAAGTCATCTATTTTGTTAAGCAGCCATGTATTCTGTTTAAGCAGAAATTCTTTTTGGAATTCTTCCTCACTGAGTCTCCCTTCAATGTCATTTAGAGAAGTCTCTATATTTGTTATTTTTGTATGGTGTTGCTGTAATAGTTCCTTAAGAGTATCAGTCTTTTTTTGAGAATTTAATTTGAGGTTTTCTAAGTCATTTTTAAAGCCATCCATCTTCAAATATAGTTCCTGTAAGGTAGATGTCATCAGTTGCAGTGTTTTTTCAAAGCAGCATCTGGATGAGAATTCCTTGAGTTGTTCATATTCAGTGGCTCAATATATCTCCAAGTTACATGACAGAAAAATGTTTCTATATCTCTACCAAAATTGATATTTATATAATTTAGTAGTTTATCTATTGATTTCTGACATTTTAAACTTGAAAATAATACAATTGTCTTATATTATTATACTAGTTTATGGAGCTCTCAAAATTCATTGCTCTCAGTTAGCCATCTAAGCTCCGGCCCTCTCGTGATCTTTCTCATAATCAAAGTTGCTGTTATTTCAAAGATGATACTATGGATATTGTTCTTTTTTTGTTGTTTGTTTTTTTTTTTTTTTTGGCCAAAGTATGGACTAGATTTTCTTCTAAAATGTTAGATTAATATTATTTTTGGAATTATTATGGTATAGTTAAGAAATCCCTATATTGTTTTCATGAGAACACAAAAGGGAATTACCAACTTTGGATAATAATTACATGCTTGTTATAAGACCAACTTCAGAATGTTTCTTTTTAGGTATTAAAATATTTTTTTTCTTTAAAAGATAGACTCCTGCATGGATAGTGATTGGATTTTGTAATTACACCTTTATGTGAGTTTTTTTTTTGTCTCAAAGTGGTCACTTTTGAACAGCGTACTACCCCAGTAACAAAAATAAATAAATGTGTAAATAAAATGGACACATTTGCAAATGATAAGCAATGCAAACGATAAGGGTGTATTGGTTACGGTGCTGACAGATACATTAAAAGACACCATACAGTTAGCATAACTGGCTATATGGGATTTCCAAATCTGATTACCCACACTGAAGTGCATTTGGTTTCTAGTTACATAAATACTTCTAGATCTGACTAGATGATAACATGAGATAAATTGATTGAGTTCCCAGGTATGAGAATTTAAATGAGAAAGTAGATGAATGAAGAAAGTAACCCAGTTATTTTAAATTTGACCCTTTTGTCAAAAATCAAAAAAGAAAGCATGACAGTTGTTGTATACCACCTAGTTACTTCTGTACAACAGAAGGTAAGAATATAATTATGTTATCAGCACTCAGTGTTAGATGGGATGGTGGCATGTTATCTATGATTGACCAAAAGAATATCTGTTAGTCAATGTAAAAGGATGACAGTTATTTAAATATACCAAAAACAAGTTGTCAAAAAAGTGAAGTAATCTATCAAAAAATAAAATAACCATTTGGACCAAGAAAGTAAATATGTTTAATAATATTAAACATTTTTGTTATACTTCTAATGTGGCCAAATGTTCACATTTTACCATTACTGTCAATGGGTGACAGTACATTAGAGGTAAGTGCTGGGAGATTAGTAGACACCTAGTGGTGGCGGGTGTGTGTATGTGTATGCATATGTGTGGCTGCATGTGTGAGTGTTTACAGAAGGATGAATGATTTCAGGTGATAGTGTGTGTGTGTGTGTGTGTGTGTGTGTGTGTGTGTGTGTGTGTGTGTGTGTGTGTGTGTGTGTGTGGTCAAATTACAGGAGATGATTAAGAGATAGGGCATGTGTGTGTGTGTGTGTGTGTGTGTGTGTGTGTGTGTGTATGTGTGTGTGTGTAAGAACATGAATGGCTGGACTACCAGAGATGCCTATCACTAGAAAGTGTTGATTATCACTAGCAGTGACAGCATGCGATTCAGAGATAAGAAGATTAGCCAGTAATAAGGTCTTTCCTCACTGAAGTTAATGTAACTCTAAAAATCACATTTTCTGTGATCACAGAATGAACTCCTTTAGGCAGGAATTCTTACCACCCATTTTCCAATAAAACAGTAATTAGTGATATACTGACAGGATATTTACTTCATCAAAATCTAAGAGAAATGTTCTAAATAATGAATAAAACAAAAGCTGTGATACCACTCAAGAAGAAGTTATGAGTGGCATTTTCAAGCACAGGCATCCATTTTCCCTTGTACTCACCTCTAAAAGAAAAAAAAAATCAAAAAAATTAAGGCAAGTTCTTTTCAAGAAGAAGATATGACACCTGTGTACCTTTGGCAAAGAAAATCAAGCTATCACCATATTTATAGAAGACGATCCAGACTGTTTAAGTAATATAATTAATTGCTGTTTGGTTTACTGGGAATGAAATGAATAAAATGCAGCAACAGCAATATATATATATATATATATATATATATATATATATATGTGTGTGTGTGTGTGTGTGTGTGTGTGTGTGTATGTGTGTGTGTGTGTGTGTGTGTGTGTGTGTGTGTGTGTGTGTGTGTGATATATATATATATATATATATATATATATATATATATGTGTGTGTGTGTGTGTGTGTGTGTGATATATATATATATATATATATATATATATATATATATATATATATATATGTGTGTGATATATATATATATATATATATATATATATATATATATATATATGTATGTGTGTGTGTGTGTGTGTGATATATATATATATATATGTGTGTGTGTGTGTGTGTGTGTGTGTGTGTGTGCATATATATATAAATATATATATATATATATATATATGTGTGTGTGTGTGTCTGTGATATATATATATATATGTGTGTGTGTGATATATATATATATATATATATATATATATATATATATATATATATATATATATGTGTGTGTGTGTGTGTGTGTGATATATATATATATATATATATATATATATATATATATGTGTGTGATATATACAGGCACAGGTGAACAGTACTTTAATTCATATAATGACAATTAGCTCAATTTAAAATGTAAAACAATAAGTTGAAGAATCTTCTTTCGGCTTTTCCCGGTTAGGGGTTGCCACAGCGGATCATCTGTCCACTCATGATTGGCAGTGGAGTTTAACAGTGTCGAGTTGCCACCCCGGTGTCCAACCTTCCACAGAAGGCACACATACACTCACTCCTAGGGCCAATTTAGAGTGTCCAATCCACCTACTGCATGTTTTTGGGATGTGGGAAGAAACTGGAGCACCCAGAGAAAACCCACACAACCACAGGGAGGACATGCAGACTCCACACAGAAAACACCCTAGCTGAGAATTGAACCAGAGAACATTTTGCTGTGAGGCGACAATGCTAACTGCTGCACCACCATGGCCACCCTAATAAGCTGAAGAATAGTGATGTTAATACAGAAATCTGTATCTTAATTACATTTGTAAAATAAACAGAACTGGAACTACTTATAGGAATTAGGAAAGAAACAATGGCCATTAGGGGGAATCAAATGAAATCAGAAACTAGATCACAAAGAAATAATATACTGTATTTCCCCAAAAATTAAGACCGGATCTTATACTTTTTCCTGAGCTGAAATATGCATTAGGGCTTCTTATCAGGGAATGCCTTATTTACCCCCACCATACAACAATCTACATTTATTCATTTATTCATGTACAAAAATTGACATTTATTCATGTACAAAAATCGTCATTTATTCATCTACACAAATTGACATTTTGGTACTTTTCTGTTATTGGGCAACATTTCTAGGTAACGCATTAACAGTTGTGTGAGAATTCTACATAAACAGTGCAACAAACATTTCAACTTCATTATATCTACTCCTTGGCTTTCACAGTGCAATATTTCATGCTTAACAGAAAGTGCAGATAAATCTCAATGCATGTGTATTGGAGGAGGGGAATAAAACAGGTGACTAACTGCCACTTTTTGAGTGGTGATGCTTTCTTTATTCCTTACCCAAACCATAAGAGAAGAATGATGGAAAGTCATTAAATGAAGTCTGGGAACTAGTATCCGGCCTGAATTTCTTGCGACTCTATTTCCTGTAGAACCATTAGCCCAATCTGTCATGCCTAGCAATAGAGCTCTCCTTAAACGAGCACTGCTTGTCCATATAGCCATTGGCAACACAGCTGTCAGTGACTTTATCCCATGAATTCTTCACCTAAATCACGACCTCTTGCAGGATAGGCTTCAGAAAGTTTCCATGCTGATTTCTCTCCATTCTATTTTCAGTGTAGTCATTGAGTTCCATCCATAAATGGTCCTTGAATGGCTTGTTTATTGCATTATCAAGTGTCTGGAGATAGGCAGTCATTCCTGTGGGAATCATTATTTGATCTATTCTTCTCTGTGCAAGGAAGTTCTTCATGTCTTTAGTGCGGTGACTGCTAGCTGAATCCCAGACAAGCAGACCTCTGTCGCCACCTCGCAAAACAAGTGCAGCATTACATCGACCCACTTCCTTATAACTGCTTGTGTGCACCAGGATTTTTTGGTTTCAAGAATGTAAATGCCTGAAATATGTTCAGTCTTATCTTTCTTGCCCTTACTACTAATGATTAGAGGTGGAGTTTTCTTTCCATCTAGATGAATTGCCAAAATACAGGTAACACGTGCACTTTTATAACCAGTGGAGGGAATGTAGATTGATGAGGCACCCCTGCGAAGAATTGTTGTTTGAGATCCTTGCCCCATAAACACTGCAGTTTCATCCATAGCAATCATGTTGGAGAGTTGGTATTTAGAAAAGTCAATGCCATCAGCAAAGGACTTGAATGCAAGTGCACGTTTAATAACTTCAGTATTTTCCATCTTGAATAGTGTTGTTGATTTTCTTAGGGACAGTTCATATCACTGAAGGAAGCCATCCAGCCAATGTTGTGATACTTTGAATTCTTTCAGGGATATTTCTAACTGTGTTGCCATTGCAAGGGCAAATGCTTGAATATCAGCCCTGCGAACAACCAAAGCCTTTGCTCTCCTGTTAGCAACCCATTCACAGATGATGTCTTCCAGCTCAGGAAATAATGTTTGCCGACCTGATACACACTTGCACTTCTTAGCATTTCCCTCGTTGGCCTGTTGACTGAGGTTATCGTATGCTGCTCACCATTTTCAGACAATTTGGAGATCCAACTTCTTCTCTTTGCAGAAAGCCATCAGATTCTTTCCCTGGGAGTCCTTCATGATTCTGTTCTTGCACTTGATGGAATAGCTCTTTCTTTTTGCACTCATCTTGTCTGGGGAGGGAGTTAATTAAAGACTTATGAGACAGGAGTGGCAACACAAAATGGTGACGGTTAAGAAGACACAACCACACCCGTTCGTTAAGTGCACACGTTCTACGTGCGTTGTCTGTACTTTGACCAATCAAAGTACACTTGCTAGTGTTTATGGGCCAAGGATCTCAACCGTCAAGTGTGAGTGAGGATTAGGGTTACAGAAAGAATTGTGGAGGACTCCCAGGGAAAGAATCTTACCACTTTCTGCAAAGAGAAGAATTTGGGTGTCTGAATGGTCCAAAAATGGCAAGCAGAGTACGATAACCTCAGTCAACAGGTGTCAATAATATTATTATTTTATAATTCAAAGTACCCACCATGGGTTGCTGATGATCTTAACTGGGGCTTATTTTTGAGGTAGGGCTTATATCATGACCACTCTGGAAAATCATGCTAGGCCTTATTCTCTGGTTAGGTCTTATTTACGGTAGTAATACTTGGACTTACAGAAGAAGTGAATCAGAATTTGTCTTCTCTAGTAATAGAATAATTATTAAATCAAACTATTGGCCCTTCTCTATTTCCTAAGAGCACAGAATTCTGTGGATAGGGAATGGTCCTGCAAATGCCCCAACACCACCACCTCCTACATGGAACAAAGCCAAGAATAACCTGTGTCTAACCACTGAACTTTTAAGGCTCGTGTATAGTTATTATTGCATATAAAGTTTAAAAAAATGTCTTGCAATGGAAACACTTAAATATCTCCGTTTTAAATTATTCACTACTGAAGGTAAAAACAGAGTGGCACAGAATGGCCCCCTATGCAAAACAGCCATTACAGAAAAATATAAAGCTAAATATATCTTGCCCTACTGTGCTTTTGTTTTCATGGAAAAGTGACAGTGGATGCATCAGAAGCTGATGAGCTACTCAGAAAACATTTATTAATCCACCAAAGTTATGTAAAAAATGAGATATTCAAATAATACATCATTCATGAAATGATGGTTTGTAGCTGTGTTGAGATCCATCCCCCATTTAAGTTTATTTTAGGTTTGGAAGGATGTAAAATAATCAATTCTGCTAAATTATGCAGCACAAATATTATCTACAAGGCATCAAAATCCAAAATTCATACATTAAAATATATATGCTCCAAGACATAAATTTGAAGCATCCATATCGCAAAAACTCTGTTTTTGCAATGGAAATGCCCCCTATGACACCCATGTGTGTGTGTCTGTGTGTATAGGGGGGTGTCACCCACACGCTTTGTTACTTAAAAAAAAAAAAACTCCAAAATCATGCAATAGTGGTTATAGGGAATATTCCCCAACCAATTACAGTGATCTCAAACCATCACTGTCAGCCGACTTTTGTGTCAACCAAACAGGACAGACAAAAAGCTGCAGACAAAACAAATGTTTGTTATATATGGAGGAAACCACATATATTTCTACAAAATGAATGTTTATTTTATATATGGTGGAAACCATATATACCCCTGCCTATCGATCAACCCATCTCTCTGTCTATCTATATTTGCATGTTTGTGTGCGTGTGTCAGTGAGCATGTAAAGTCCCAAACAATAAATCACACTGGTTGTGATTTTCAATGGAAAAAGCAATCAAGGAGTTTCAAATTAGGGAACAGAAGTACAAGAAAACTATTTAAAGCTATAGAGAAAAAAAGGACTTCTTTACAGGAGCCAACTACATAAATAAAAACAGGTTTAACTTCTCTCTCCAGTTAGCTATAAGGTTGCTTTTATTTTTCTTTCTTTTTCATGTTAATAAATTTGTGGCACTCAAATAAACACCTAGTGTGAATGTTAGAGATATGGTTTATCTTTTTATTAAAATGCCTGATCACTATTAATATGGAAAATGCATGTTCTATAATGTTGATTTTTATAGTATAATACACAAAGGAAAAAGTACAACCTTAAACTGTACTCTTTAAATGTACTCTGATGAAGCGTTTTTTAATAATTACTATCTGAATTGTGTGGTGAATACATATTAAAGTAGTGTTGCCATGTGGAACCAGCATTTTTTCTTCCTTTATTTTACTCTTTAAATGTGCTTGTAGGGATCAGGGAGGAAGGTCTAACTTCATATACTCTATTGTAACAGAGTCATGTTGGGGGTTCTCTATAGAAAGTTTCTAAATGGCAGCAAATAAACTCTGAAGCTGACTTATAAATATTGTTTCTTGCTAAATGCAGTAAATATGACCAAGTATATGATCTAGTGCTAATGTTTAGTGATATAAATATTAAAAAAATGATCTGCACATATATGGGAATCGGAGATGGTCTAGCCAAGGTATTAAAAGCTATAAAATCCAAGCAGCTTTTGAATGCTTTCTAATGCAGCTATGGAAATTACTGAACTACTAGGGTTGTAAATGGTTAAAAGAATGTAAGAAAAAGCCTTTGGATAACATACACTTTTGTGACAACTTTCCTCCCAAAATTTTGTTCAAGGATCTTTAAAGCAACCTTTCTGAATTGCACAGATAATTTGATTAAGGAAATATGCCATAGAGACATGTTGTGTCTTGCCAAACTGATGCAGGGCCAGCTTAGACAAGCAGAATACCTGTGAAAATAGTTATAGTGGCCAGGTTAATGATATGCAGATTAAATGAATGAATAATAATAGGTCAATTAGGATAAAAATAAGATTTTTTATATACAAAGCATTATTTCCATGAAAGCATTTTCATACAGAACTATTCACTTACAGAATATTTAGAAGCAATGAGGACATAGAATAAAGTTTACCAAACAGTATAAATTGCATGTTTAAGTTATTGGTTGGAGAACAAAATGATAAAGTTGAGCAGGAATTTAATGAGTTGAACGTTGTGCTCTTTTTTTTCCTTTTTGTTCTCTGTATTTCTCCATTGCTATATGAAAGGGCTACACCTTATAATAAACAGTACTAGCTGCTTATAGATTACAAAAGAAACAAAGAAAATATTTACTCTGTATTATGTTTTACTTTTCCTCTAGGAATATGGAATTAACCTATTATAGGAGGCAATACACTAATATCTAAATGAGTTTGGGAAACTTTAGGATTTGTAACAGCTAAAGTAAAGTCTTCTTGATTGCATGGATGTGTTATTGTTTATATACAGTTAGGCATATGTTTGTTGTAATCTGAGGAGTTCCTTTATATATAGGGCATTTCTTGAGTTGGGTGTTAATAGTTGTTCTAGGTTTCATCTTTCACCTAGTTTAGGTAGTTTGGATGGAATGTCAGGACCTGGTCCTGGGGAAAGGGCATCTTAAATGTCTCAGTCTGCCTTTCGGCTTTTCCCAGTTAAGGGTCGCCACAGCAGAACTACGGTCTGCTAATGTTTGACAGTGAATTTTTACAGTGTCAAGTTCCCACCCCAGCACCCTATCTTCAGAGAAGGCACACCCACACACGCTTGCACCTACCTGCATGTCTTTAAATTCACTCAACCGTGGAGAGGACATGCAGACTCCAGACAGAAGGCACTCCAGCTGAGAATTGAACTGGAGAACCTCTTGCTGTGAGGCGACAATGCTAACCACTGCACCACAGCAGCCACGAAAGGACATCTTAAATGTAATGTGTCAAATTTTAGAAGTTGAGATAATTAAAGAAGGATTACTACATTTGTATATTTATATTAGAAAACATGTCTGCATATAATATATATATATATATATATATATATATATATATATATATATATATACTTATTAAAAAGTTAAACCCAATATCAATCATTTTATGTCTAATAAATACAATTAATCTAGAAAATACTAATCCTCATATAAAAGATATAGAGTTAAACTTAGGAATGTTTGGGTATGTAATGCAACAGGGAAACTATATTACCATGAATCTTAGTGGCTTGCCAAACTTTGTTTTTCTGTCACCTAGTTTTACATCTGATACTAGTTATTCATGAATTCAACAAACCACTATGTTAGCAGTTGAAATGCAAGTAACACATATGGATATACAATGTATAATAGTCAGTGGTAATTCTAAAAGAAGGAAGTATAAGTTATTAAAAAATATTAGATATAAAAATAAGACAAATTGACTGTTAGGTAAATATTGCATAGCTGAAATGTAAGACTACAAAATTCACATGATTGTTGTATCAATATATGCTTCACAACACAGTAAATTACATCTCTTAAATAGGCATTCTTTGCCAAAATATTACTACTGTAAAAGACTAGAATTGAGTATTAAAGTAAAACAATAAATAAATAAACAGATTACATTCATTGCATGGACCTATTAAAGTTGCAACAGTAACAATTCAAGAACTTAAGCAAATGTACAATTCATATGGCCCCTATAGATTTAAATATTAGACAGATAAAGAATAAATCTTTTATTTTCATGTATATAAATTGTCCGCAATGGTTAGTGCTCCATTCAAAATAAGCATCTATGCATTGTATCCGCTGAGTATCGAGATAGGTTCCAGCTTTCCCATCACCCCATACTGGATTAAGTGGGTAAGCAGAAAATGAATAAATCCATATAAATTATACTCACTTATGCACTTTTTTCTTAATCTCTAACCTGTTAAGAAGTGTGTGGGGGGCTATCTACTGTAGCATGATGTTTTACAGACCATACAACTATGAATATTAAACTTTCTGAAAAAATATTTCACAGCATAACAGAGACTAAATAAAAAAAGCATTCAAAGTCAGCAAAGTTGATAAAGTTATTAAGGAATTCAATGCTTTTCCACAAGACAGCTGTATCGCTTTTGATGCATGGTAGGTAACATGATAGGTGTCTCTCAATGGGGATACATTTACCAGCATTACTGAATAAGGAGTAGAAAGAAATAACACCATTACTGCAAAAGAAAACTATATAAATGACAACTGAAAAAAAGACAAACTAGAGAATGCTATCAGATTTTTTAAAAAAGAAAAGCAAAACTGCTTTACTATTTCAAAATCATATATGTACAAACTTTAAACAACCACAAAATGTTGCTCAGCCAGTTATGAAGATAAATTATATTGCAAACCAAGAGATATACAAAATATTGTTTTCCAAATATTTCAAGAGAAGTTGTGATCTAAATAGTCACATCTCCTAGCAGGGATAAGTATCAGAGACAGATTTAGAGGCAGCTACAATGTGTATCTCTATCTTCATAGTAACAAAGTGCTTAAAATTATAAAACCACAACAAAGAATAAAACATTTGGATCTAGAATGATTTACAGTGCCTTATATACAATTTATTTATTATACATTAGTGAAAACATACAATCATATTGTTTCAGAAATAATTTCTGTCCTTCATTTTAAGCATGCTGTACTTATCTTTTCTTAAACTTAACACTGAAAGAACATTAATAAAGAACTTCTGACCTATTGCTCTAAACAGTCTAGCTATAAAAATACATGCCACTATAATACCCCACTGTATTCAAATGTGTAGAAAAACAAATAGCGTCCACATTTAGTCAAATTTTAGTCAAGGAAGACAGACTCAAGATAATAACCTAACATTAGAATAACATCAGATCTAGGTAACTTTGAAAAAATGACTAGGTATTTCTAAAGTCCTTAACAAAGTTAATTTCTCTTTTCTTTTAAACTATTGGCTAGACTTAACTTGTCGAGTCTCATATGGCAAGCTATAGCGAATGTTTATGGAATTACTCATAATTTGGAAACCTTTTAATTCTATCCACATACTCTTTGGAGCAGGACAAGGCATTTTCTTCAACCTAATCTGTTTAACGTTCACTCAGTATCACAAATGGATATGGTACTATAAATGTCAAAATGGGATATAGTTATATTCAATGATAAGAGCAACATCTATTTCAACTTGTGATTACATTTCAGACCACAAAATATGATTTAAAATAATTAGAAATAATAGCAGATCATTGGTCAAATATCCAGTGATAAACTAAACACTCACATTTTCTCTAATGTTATCTAAACTTTTTTAGGATTTAATTACACTTAATAAGGAACGTAAGAGTTAAAATAATTGTTAAAAAGTTAAATATGTAAGCATCAAATACACATCAAGTATTAATAATATTACTCCTGATAACTTGAATACTGTTTTTGAAATACTTAATGGAGATTTAACTAGTTATAACAAAATACATGTTAATTTACAGGGAGAATGCTCAGTTATAAAAATGAATAATTTCAAAAATGTTCGACATGATTAACAGTACTCTACAAAATGGTAACCTTTAAAAAAAAAGATTAATAAAGACCTCAGGAAGAATTCATTAAGGTACTGAGAAGTCTACACCTCTAACATGAAGGCGAGCAGCACCTCAAAGGTTTAGCCCTGGTGCTGTGCTGAATGCTAATGAGGCATTCCAGAGGGAGAAACATATGCTAATTAGCCATGTGATCTCTCCAGGAAACCACTACCAGGAAGATCTCTATATGGTAAAGAGATTCAAGAAATCTCAAGCCTGTGTAGATCAGCACAGCCACCCCCACTAACATCACTGTACTGAACACAGCCAAAATGCTATGGTCAACTGTCTAATAAAAACATGATGGTGGGGGACCATTAAACAGCAGGGATTACTCTTAAAGTGCCATAATGGGACTAATAGCAGTACACAGCAGTAAAGGGACTGGCGGGGGTTGGGGATGCACTAGACACCAGGGATAACAGAAAACGTCAAGTGCCACAATGCCACCAACACCACAGCAGGGATTGTGAACCACTGGACACTAGAGATAGCACAAAAGTGAAGTGTCATAATAGCACTGACATCCAAGCAGTGTTTAAGCATAAACTGTAAGCAAATAACTCTAAAAAAATGCTAATCAAGAAGCCTCTTGTACATGCTTTAATAAAAACTCTCAGTGTTTTCACTTGTTTACATGTAAAATTTAATCAAAATATTTTACACAAATCACAGTCACCACTTAAATAACATTAAATAAAGTCACATGGCATAAATATGTTATTTTTTAGGTATAGTGTTATTTTTTTGGGTAAAAATACCAACCAAATCGGATGTAGCTGTTTAAATTAAAATAGCAATAGCTTATTACAGTGTTAAACTCTGACATAGAATATTAAATTCTGACATAATTAGCATGGAGTATTTATGGATATAAAGATGCCTTAAAGCTTACACATTGCTATTCCTGTAGAATGGCATAATTAGTGACTAAAACTTTTTACTGGTACATGTTTCATATTACTGGTAAGAATGGTAGAAACTTAGGAAAGAATATATAAGCTTATCCCATTTTACAAGTTGATATATATATATATATATATATATATATATATATATATATATAGATATATATATCTATGTGTGTGTGTGTGTATGTGCGCGTGTGTGTGTGTGTGTGTGTGTGTGTGTGTGTGTGTGGATTCACTTTATATGCTCGAAATCCTGAAATATCAAATTTCAGAATCTCGAGCCCATAAAGTGGAAAACCTAAAACACCAAACACTCAGAAGCACAAATTTCAAAATCTCACATTTCGGAGATGTTGAATTAGCGGTTCTGGTGTTGCACTGTGTTCATGGATTCAGGTAAGTGTTTATATTTTAAGGGTTTTGGGTAGGGGCTGTAGTGTGTGTTAGTGTGTTTTGTTACTGTAGTGTGTGTGTGCGAGGGGGATGTATCTTGTGTGGTGGTGTTTCACATGTTTGTGTATATAGTGCGACCTTGGAGTTAGTATATTTAAGTAGGGGTGGGGTGGGGGTGCAGCCCTACACATGGGGGGGTGCAGGGGAGCTTGCCCCCCTGCTTGTAGTTAGGATTGGGTTGTGTGTTTGTTTGTGAGAAGGAAAGTGTGCGTATGTGTATGTATGTGGTGTGTGTGTGTTGTATAGAAGTTGAGATCTTGAATTTCACGCTTCTGAGTGTTCGGTGTTTTAGGTTTTCCACTTTATGGGCTGAAGATTCTGAAATTCGATATTTCAGGATTTCAAGCATATAAAGTGAACCCATATATATATATATATATATATATATATATATATATATATATATATATGTGTGTGTGTGTGTGTGTGTGTGTGTGTGTGTGTGTGTGTGTGAGTTTTCAGAATATCGACATTCATATGACTGCGACCATATGATCGACATTTGAAATACCGACCATACAAGTAAAAAATAAAAAGCACAAAAAAACTTACCTTCACGCTCACCCCCCCACGAAACCTAAATATACCAACTCCGCGATCGCACTACAGTGCAGAAGATGGAAATCTTTCCATTCCGCACTTTACGGAGATGCCGGTTCCGTATGGTCGACATTTCGAATGTCGATCATACAGTCTCGGCCATATGAATGTTGACATTCTGAAATGTTGACCATGTGAAGGGAAGAAGGGAACCCTTGTATACACACATATATATATATATATATATATATATATATATATATATATATATATATATATATATATATAAACACACACAGAGGCATTAATTATAATCCTCATTTAATTCCTATAAAGTCATTAGCTTTAGACTGCCCATCTTTCATTTTTTGGCAGATCTTTGAAGTTTAAAATGGGAGGAGTGCCTTATTTTATGTTTTATAAGATGGTCAGAAGGTGGGAGGAAGCAAGAACAATGTCATGGGGAGAAAGATGAGTGCTGGGGTGGCAGCAGGGACAGACACAACCAAATAATACAGTGACCAAAAGGGGAGATATACTGATAGAAAATGGGGGCCATAAAGTAGATATGTAGACAGACAGAGGAAGGACAAATGGTGATGGGGGTACTGGAAAACACTGGAGAGGAAAGTGACACAAAAGGAATGGAAACATCAAGACATCATCCAACAAATCACACAAGATGCTTTCAATTCAATAGAAAAAAATGTCTTAGTAATGCCCAATTTTTACGTAAACTTAATACAAGACTATTCTTATCTATTCTTCCTGATATCAAAAATCCAATTTAGAACCAAATTCAGTGAAGACAGAACTAAATTCAAGTTCACCTCTGAAAAAAATGAAATAGAAACAGTGTCAAATGCCAAGTTATTAGGTGCGGCTATAGATAAAAACCTAAAATTTGATCTGCACATTCAAAACAGCATTTTAAAAAATCAAAAGCTAGGAATGCTATACAGACCGAAATATTTCCTCACTACTTTCACCAAAGCAACTCTAGCCACTACCTACCTATTAGCTGTTGTATATGGTACACATTTCCTCTCAAATCTACAAAGAAAAATCTATTAAATAAATTAGAGAAACGCTATAATAAAATAGAAAACAATCGAAACTAACAAAACATATCAAACCCATCACTATTATGTACTCAGACTACTAAACTGGCTTGTCCTATCCCACCACTTGACATATACCCAGCTATTTGTAGCCCAAAAACATAACACATAAACCTTTAGTTTGTTCATTTCTCAGCACTGCCTTCTATTAACTATCACACCAAAATACTTTTTTGATCCAGTGATAAAAAATTCCTCTCTATCAGCAAAGTTCAAAAGTCTGCCAGAAATGCCATGTACTCCAAATTCTGACTTGGAACTTACTCCCTACTACACTTAGGTCCATTGACAACCTCCAGACCTTTAAACCAGCACGAGGACAATTTTTAACAAACTCATGGCTTTATATACTAATGTATCAACCTGACTTTCTTTTTTTGTATTCGTGAATGATTACTCTTTCCTCACACTGTTCTTCTTTCAGCTTTTCCCGGTTAGGGGTCACCACAGTGGAACTCCGGTCTGCTAATGATTGGCAGTTGATTTTTTACAGTGCCAAGGTACCAGCTCGATGCTCAACCTTAAACGGAGGCATGCCCTATGCATGTCTTTTGAATGCCACTCGACTGCGGGGAGGACATGCAGACTCCACACAGAAGGCACTCCAGCCGAGAATCAAACGGGAGAACCTCTTGCTGTGAGGCGACGCTACCGCTGCACCACAGCAGCTTACACACACTGCTGTCTGTAAATCAGATATGTTATTAAGTTTATTTATAATCTGACTGCCCAGTATTCATGCTATGATTTTATATCTGAATTTAACCTATGAATCTCCATTCTGCTGCAATGACTGTACCTTTTACCAAAGTTCACTTTCACAATGTGTATATGCCTCATTAATATTTTGTATATATCTGTGTAGTACTTGTTTTTCATTTCATATATTAATCCATCTCTCTGCAATATCACCTAACTTTCAATGAGATTTTCTCCCTGGGTCTCCACTGAAAAAGGACAATTCTCTCAGTCAGGCTTCCCTGATAAACACGTGTCAATACAAATGATAAAAAAAATAATATGATTACAAATAGGGTGTTGTGAAGACCACTTGTCAATCTGCAGAGCAGCAAATGCAAGCTGACTGCCCTCATTTCTAGACTCAGCCACTGGTGGTCCAGTGTTCAGGACCATGTAGCTGGGTGCCATTTAGGATGTCCAGCCACTGGTCCACCACAGGTCACACCACCACCACAGCCCACACCACCCTGCCACCTCCTCCCAGATGATCCAGTAGGTCCCCTGATGCTACTTCTTGAACAGTAGCCAACACTCCCTATGGTACTAGAAGCCACCAGTGAGCCCTCTGTGTCAGCTCCCTCAGGATGATCTTCATCACTTTGCAGAGAGACTGGCTTGGAGACTTCTTGGACTAGCAGGTGGTGAAAATGCTGTAGCAAAGTTTATCGATGCTTCTACACCACATCCAGAACTTTAGCTGATACTTCAGAAAACCAGAGGAAGCATGTACTCTCAATGAGGTATATTCTCAATGATAAACATTGGTCTCATTAAAAAAAGGTTATTCACCAAAAATAAATTGTACCAACATTAGTAAGTTTAACACCAAGTAAAATATTCTGATGTTTTTTATCTTCCAACTTTCCCAGACTTCATCAGAACTAGCTCCTCTACCTAAGTTTCCGCCAGATATACTTCCCCATCATTAATAGTTAAAGAAACATCTATTCTGGTGAATAAACTATTTTTAATGAGATCGGTGTGGAGCATTGTGGATATACCTCCTTGGGAGAACACGCTTTCTCTGATTCTTGGTTGTCTGGTGTGCTGAGCAACTTTTTGTTTGATACTGTAGAAAAACAAATGTAAATAGAGAGAAACAACAAAACAAAGGGCAAATAATACAATTAAGTAAATGACAGTGATAAAGAGAACAGGAAAAAAGCAATGATCTTTAAGTCGTATTACACATTTGGACTACAGGAACTGGAGGGAGAAAAATGCAGTGTGCAGCGTAATGGTGAAAATACATGCAATATACTAGCCCAGGGAACACCTATGAAAGACCTATGTAGATAACAGGGTAGGTTATGTTGGGAGGTGCATGTGACTGCTGTGTAAGAGAGTGACATAGTGTATGACTGTTATCCAGTGTGTGGGGAATGGACAATGATGCTAGGCAGAAATAACAACAATGTACAAATGAATCGCACAAGATTGTCAAGGTAATTCACAGGGCAGCAAATGAAGGGATGCATGGCACTAGATGGCACCATACCTTATATAGCATGTCATAATGCCAACAAAAATATTATTTATTTATTTATTTACTGAGTGGCATTTGTTTACCAGGATAGCCAACAGGGCCAAGAAGAGCCCTTTTTCAGTGGGGGCTCGGGGAGAAAAGCTCCATAGAAAACATATGCAAAGCATAAAAGATAACTGTTATTACAAGGTTTAACATTCAGAGAAAAAAATGCTATACTCTATTACATAGTAAAGTACCACAGAAAATGTATACATTGCTATGAAATAAGCTTTACAAGGTAGAACATTCGAAGGAACAAGCATGCAGCATAATCAATACAAGGTAAATATAACAGTATGGGTTAAATTATGTCAAGAACTTAGTATGTTTGTGCAGAAAGAGTTGCTTTATAGCAAGTACATAGCTGGTTTGAGGTTGAAAAGTTCAAGCTAAAATTACATTAAGAGTTTTCTAGAAGCAAATTATAGGAGTAGAGCATAGGAGAAGAGAAGTGTGAGAAGATATAGTGCGCTGGGTGAGGGGGGTGGCTGGAGCAAAGGGTAAAGGTGATAGGATGAGTGAAAGGAGGAAGAAGGCAGGTTATGTGAAACAGAAAGAAAAATAGTAAGGGAGAAACCGATGTAGTAAGATTAGGAAAGGCAAGGCATTGAGATGATAGATTAGGGTGAAGTACAGAATAATAGGAGTGTAAAAAGTTATAGAGGAAAGGGCAGGGGAGATGTGGAATGATGGGAGGGTATTTGAGAGCTAGGTTAAGGTGGATGCTTTTGCAATTACAGAGACAGATTGGAGGTGATTTCTGAGAGCTGTTATGAAAGAACTAGTGTTATTTGATGGTGGGAATGGCTAGAGGAAGTAAGTTCCAAGTTTTTGCTATAGCCCAAAAGTAAAGTAGTTGACCAACAGATAGTCTTGGTTTGTGGATTTGGAGGCGGAACTGGTTCTCGGATCATAGGGACTTGCTGGGGTTGTAGTGGGAAAATAAGGAACTAAGGGCAGGGCAGTCCTTGGGTTTAGTGAGAAGTTTGTGTGGAAAATTGTAGATATGTGAGATAGTGGTGGAATTCCAGCCAATTTAATGTTTTTAGGGTTGTGCAGTGATGGGTGGTAAGAGCCTGTTACAAATTTGGCTAGTTTGTTGTCGGACATTTCTAGTTTAGTTTTAAGTGAGGATTGGAGGTTGGTAAGCAGTTCGGCACCATAGACCAGGGAAGGACATGGGTCACACTCTGCTCCTCTCTCAGCTTTATAATATCAGACGTTCTATCCCATCAGTCAATTGGCTCAATAGCTGCCTAACAGAGAACGTGCTGTAAAATGGCAGCAATCTATCTCCCCATATATACACAATCCCAATGGGGTCCCCCAGGGCTCTATTCTAGGACCTCTACTTATTTTGATGGGAAGAAAAGGAATTGCTTGTCTGCAAAGGAGTCCTATTTTTTGTGGGTCATACTGAAGTTATTTTGGATCTGTAGATCAAATTCTAGGTTTTCATCTATCATGACACCTAGCAGTTTGGTATTGGTAACTATTTCAATTTTTGTTTTTTTCAGGGAGAATATGTTAAATTCATTTTTTTTGAGGGGAGTATTTCTCTTTGGAGTGTAAATTATGAGCTTGGTTTTATTGGGGTTTAGAGACACATGGTTGTTGTGGTGCCATGATTCTTTGGTGGAGAATATAGATTGAGTGGTGTGTTACAGCTGAGCTAAGTCTGTTGCAGAGCAGATAATAATGGAATCATCTGCATATTGTACAACAGATTCCTGGTGACATGCTAAATGGAGGTTGTTGATAAAAATGTTGAAAAGTAGAGGTCCTAGAATAGAACCCTGGGGGACCCCATTGGGATTGTGTATATATGGGGAGATAGATTGTTGCCATTTTACAGCATGTTCTCTGTTAGGCAGCTATTGAGCCAATTGACTGAATGGGTAGAAAGTCTGATATTATAAAGCTGAGAGAGGAGCAGAATGTGACAGAAGGTATCAAAGGCCTTGGATAGGTCCAGAAATAGAGGGGAGATAAACTTCCTGGAGTCACAGGCTGTATTAACTTAGTCCATAAAGGATATTAGGACAGTGGAAGTGCTATGACCTGGTCTGAAACCATGTTGTGTTTGTGAAAGGATCTGATTGAGAATGAAATGTAGAAGTTGATTGTGTATACATTTTTCCAGAAGTTTAGATAAGAGGGATAGAATAGCTATTGGGCAAAAAGTGGAAATATCAATTGAGGAACCTCCTTTGTGGAGTATTATAATGTATGCTTTTTTCCAAAGGCTGGGAACATGGGATTCTTGTATGGATTGATTTATGAGTATACTAATGAGGTAAGCAATTGTGACTGCTGCGATTTTTAGATACTCAGTGGGTAGTCTGTCTGCTGCATTGGAACAAGTGATATACAAAAGGGATCTGTAATCTCTGTGATAGAAGCTTACCTTGGCAAACATAAAAGTAAGTGTAGTGGTACACAGCAGCCTGACAAGTGCATGCCAAGGTATGACAAGTGTATCTGCCACAGTGATGGACAGCTGAATGGGCTCTAATGCAGGAGGACATGTCAGGCAGGCAAGGAAAGCATGCAGTAGTTTTTTTTATTTTATTTATTTATTTTGTTAACTGAGGTAGAATACTGATCCCCTGGACCACTTTCATGCTCATTACAAAGTAACAATCACATGTAAACAAGATATAAAAATAAACACATCAGTTTGAGAAGAATTACATAATTATAGTCCCACTGTACTCAACCCTCATTAGACCAATAATCGAGTACAGTGTGCCATTTGGCATGAACATGACTAGGCACGTACAGCAGCTGGAGCGAACTCAGAGGTTCCACAAAAAGAAAATACACCATGTAAACAACATGTCCTATGTGGACAGACTTAAACCTCTAGCCCTTTACTCTGTCTCTTACTGACAATTAAGGGGTGATCTATGCTTGACCTACAAGGCACTCACAAATCCAGCCCTGAGCTGCTACACATCCACAAGTCAAACAGCATGAGGGTCACCCAATCTAGGGATATAAACTTAGTCAGTGACTCAAACAAAACGTGCTGGAGAGGCAGATATGTGTCTCAGAGGTTGCCCTTTCTTTGGAACAGGCTTCCTGTTCACATTAAGCAGAACCCTTTCCTGGCAATTTGGATCAATGGATGGGGAATTGCAAATTCACACCTGGGGTAGTGTCTATGTCCCTTATGGATAGCGGCAATCAGTAAGATGCTCAATAATTAGGCACAAATCTATGCCATCCTCTTACCCCTAGAGATATTGGGTCAAATTGGGTTACATTGGATAGGCTTGTAACAGTGCTTAAGCCATTAGACTAGTAATCTCCTGAATCTATAAACCTATAATGCAATAGATTTGAGCTTCAGCAAAGAAAGCTATGTAGCACATTAATCACCAGCTCTGGTTTAACAGTATATTATAAATAAAGCACCGAGCACATGGATAGCATAAAAATATTTATTCTTAGTCTGAGGTCTGTTACATAGTTGATAGTATAACAAGTCTATGTGACATTTTGTTGTTCATCATCATCATCAGCCCCCCTTTTCCCATTTTCTACATCATGGGGTCGGGTGTTGTGTTAATTGTCACCATCTCTCTCGATTCAATGCCACACCCCTGCCTACTTCAACACTCATGCCTGACTGTCGCATATCTTCTTTCACACAATCCATCCACCTCTTTAAAAAACAATGAACCAAGCTGAATGACAACTGGTATAAGATCAACTTACTAGAAAAAAACCTCAATAACTAGACTGTGACAAAATAAAAAATCAAATATTAGTGTAAAAAACTTATGTTTTTGTCACACACATGCTTGTTCAGAAATCAGTTCAATAATAGAATACAAAACACTCAATTTTTAAACCATCCCTGCCAATAAAAGTACATAATAAATTAACAACATTTATTCATTCATTTAAAGCTATACCATACTATAACATGAATAAAACCTAAATACTTATCTAAAAAAGGTGCACTAACAATGAATTAAACTGCACTACTAAAAATAAATAACTATTAACTATTACTAACTCTTCTCTAACTATATCTAACTCTTTTATTGACTAGGGATGGTTTAAATTTTGAGTGTTTTGTTTTGTATTATTTTATTGGATTGATTTCTGAAGAAGTCAGTGTGTGATGAAAGCAGTCGATTAAAGGATTTTTACCCATCCACCTCATTGTTGGATGTCTTACCTTCTTCCTGTTTATCCCAAATCTTCACCAGATTGTCTTCTGCTTTTCTGCATGTGTTTAAACCACCGTAATCTGCTCTGTTTGATCTTTTCTGCAATTGGAGCTACATTGGCTTCGGCTCTTATGTTCTCATTTCTTCATCTATCCCACAATGTGCATCCTACCACCCTTCTCAGGCACTTCATTTCCACCACCTCTAGCTTTTTCATCTGCTCTAGCTTTACTGCCTAGGTTTCTGTAGCATACAGTAGTATTGGTCACAACACTGTCTTGTACACCTTACTTTTCAGTTTCTTTGGCATTCTTCTGTTATAGATAACACCTGAGACTCTAAGCATGTGGCTGCAGCCCCTCTGATTCTAACTTTGACCTCTTCATTCAGACTTCTCTTCTCCTCAACCACCCTTCCCAGATATTTGAAGCTATTTATCTGTTCCACTATCTTCCCTTCTAACTCACTTCTCAGCTTAGTAAAAAAATGAAGTAGTGCATTAGTCTCCCAGACACACTCCAACAGTATTCTCAAGATGATCGCAGGAAGCAATGGAACAATAAAATCCTTGTATTAAGCGATAAAAACACTAATAAAATAACTGGTAAGCGCTTTCTTTTAATAAAATATTAAACTTCATCAGACACCATATTCTTTACATCACTTTCTTATATACTCAAATAATTCAAATTCATTGGATGAAAAAAAATGCAAATCAATCAATGAACCCACCGCCAAAGCCTGCCTAAAAGGTACCACATACACAATAAATCCCAAAGAATTATGTATGTGTATCCCCGAGATTCATGAAACTTGCGCCAGGTGCAGGCGTAGCATCGGCATTCTAACACCAAAGATGGCCACCAAGCGATTCAGGTATGAGCTGTTCCCACGTGCACTACCTGTGTACACTATGCCTGCACAACTCCTGAGGTTTGTATGATAATTACCCTATGTGCAGCAGTGTAGCATGCAAATGCAATTCAGGAAGTGGTGCAGGCATAGTGTAAGCATGCAGAAATGTAAACCGTAGAAAATGGTCTACATTTTTGCAAACATAAAATTGGAGCCATGACAGCCAACCAAACACATGTATTATATTGTTAATATATGCCAATGGCTAAATATATAGCCATTGGCATAAAAAAACATGTACAAAATATAAAATTAACATTTAATATATATAGTTGCAGTATCGCTACGTGGAACACTGGGCAGCAGTGCGCAAAGGGGATCGCAAGGAATATATAAAAATATAGAATAAAACCGCAATGAAACACATATCACGATTTCCACATAATAGTCAATGGCAGGTATGCTATACCATACTCATGGTGCAAGGGTTGCTAAGGGGCAGTGACATTGTTATGCGCAGTAGCTAGGAATGAGTAGGCAATACTATGCAAATGAGAGGAGTAATAGTGAATCGCAGATTCCCCGCTGGTGTAAGGATGCACCTCACAGCATAGCGTTATAACATCAAGGTGAGCCTTTGAGATAATGATGACATCAAGAGAGGGGTGTGTCGCCATTGCTGTAAGCACATTGGAACATTGCTAAACTGGTCTGCCCCTAACTAGGCAAAACTGCAGGATAGGAGTGTGTCGAATTGCCCATGGCTATGCTTAGCTGAGAGTACACAAGGTAACTGAGTATGCATGCGAACGGAGATGAAAACGCACGTAAACCCAGTAAACAGGTATGCGTGGCATGTATTGCAGCTGAAAAAGGAAGAATATAGGAAAGAAATAAGGAAATGCTGCAGCAGTGAAATTGGAGTATAAATGACTAATTAACACCTAGGAGCCTACAGTGGGCCATTGACAACCGCTAACAAGGCTGCAAGCAGCTACCTGCAGAACAGGGAAGGGGAGGAGCTGTACTGCAAAGAAAACAGTAAGGTGTCAAAGCAGAACAAAGCCGATATGCAGTATATCAGCTACAATGCACATTTTGCCATGACTGGGTAGGGAAAGTACAAAACAAGAAAGACAGCAGGTGGATGCATGCCTGATAATGGGAGGGGATCCAAGTTTAAAAGTTAATTAAAGGGCAACAGATTAATCAAGGCAGGCAAGTAGATCTCCACAGTAAAGGCCCCACACTTGCAGTACTCATTGCAAAACCCATAATTAAGACACACAGCAGCTGGAATAGCTCATACACACCCACTTACATCAGCAGCATTCATAGCACAATACTGTAAAGTGTGAAAGCACCTCACACACATTTGTGCATTCCCATACACTCTGCACGTGTGGTGTATACAGATGGGGAACTTTTATTATGTATATGTTAGGGGCTGCCATAGCTTTGATCCACCAGCATGTGTTGGAGACTGAAGGTGGTGTGGGGGATGATGCACACGACCATCACAGGCATCAGAGGAGGAGGAGCAGAGTGTTCAGACCCAGGGTAACCTACCAGGAGCTACATGATCTGGAGATAGTAGAGCATTACTGGGTGGACAGCGACACCCTACAGCAATTTGTGGAGCTGTGTCGGCCATGCCTCAGAGCCAGAACAAACAGAGGGGAACCCATCACAGTGGATATGAAGGTATGTGTAAGCCTGATAATACTAGTTATAGCTACCTTTCAAAGACCAACTAGGGATATAATGGGGATCTCACAGGCATCAGCATCCAGGGTACTACACCAATTCCTGGATGCCATGTTACCACATGCCAATGAGCACATATACTTCCCTCGAACGCAGGAGGAGTTGGCCAGCAATATGCGTCTCTTCCACTCTGTGACAGAAAACCCGGAGGTACTGGGAGCAATAGACTGCACGCACATACACATCAAGTCACCACCCGGTGAGCAGGGTAGGCGCTACATAAACCGCAAGGGATACCCCTCCATCACATGATAGGTCGTTTGCAATGCCCAGGGCATTATGATGGATGCATGTGCTGGCAGCTCTGGAAGCTATCATGACTCCCACATCTGGCATGCCTCACAGCTGTATCGGTTATTTGCCGGGGGGACATCCCAAATAGCCACCTGGTGGGGGATGCTGGCTATGCACTGGAGCCGTGGATGATGACTTCCACCAGAAATGCAAACACACCCATGCAGCAATGCCATAATGAGGTGCATGCACAAACCAGAATCATCATAGACCATGTGTTTGGGATGCTGAAATCATGGTTCAGTTGCTTGGACATATCTAGTGGTGCATTGCAGTACTCTCCAGGCACATGTGCCCACATCTTCATAGTGTGTGCCATGCTACACAACATGGTCCTGCGGAAACAGCTGCAGCAGGAACAGAATGGTGAAGACCCTCACAGCCCACCACCATTGCCAAGGGCCCCACAGGCACAGAGGTACTCAGACCACAAACACCCTGAGCCAGCCCCAGTATGCAGACAGAGGCATGCCCAGTATGCCCATGCCTTGGCAAAGAGGGAACGTATAGCACACACACTGACAGTGTAGGCACCTAGGGACTGACACCTTTCTCCACCTGCACACACAGTAAAAATGGATGGCACACACACAAGACTTCCTGTAAATTGTCATGTATAGGCAGTCTACTGTGTGCATGCAACATAGGCAGCCCTCAACTATTGCACACACAACAGCCATTGGCACAAGGTAAGTCAACACCTGAACAGTAAATTAAGCTATCAGCATATGCAGATACTGTATGTATAGATTAATAGGTAGGTACTTGGCCAACTGCCAGAGGCCATTCATAAGGCCAGCCAAAATGTGTCAGCTTTTGCCACCCCATTGATTCATTAACTGTCCCTCTGTGGAGCATTGCCAATGGCGGGATCCCTGGGGTGCATGTGCTGTTCCCCATCCACCCTTCAAGGTTTCTCTTACAGAGTGTTATTGAGGGGCTCTGTAATGTAGTTAGGGATGGTGTTCCAAAATATGGGGAGTGTCTGTGACAGGAAGCTCTCCTTCCAGCATCTTCCAGTCATTGTTGTGGCAAGGTTCAGCTCACTACAGTGTGTGGCTCACTGTGACATGGATTCCCATAGGTGGAGCATATCCATCAAGCCTGAGTTTGACATGGCTGTGTTGGCCAGCAGAGATCAACTCTGGGTAAACAAGATGCCACTGAGTAAAGCAGGAGGTTATTCAGTTTGTCTGCATATGCCATATGTTGGAGGCCAGTATTCCCCTTTGCAGGGTACATTCGGAACCCCCCCTCCCCAGCTGTTGGACATGTCCTCTGAGGTACATCCCACATGGGTTATTATACCCTATGATGGGACTGATGAGTGATGAGTAAAGGGACACTATAACCCCAGTATGTCTAGATGGGAATCGTTTAGTAATCAGATGTCCTACATAGAAGGATGTCCTAACTACTGTGGAGATATGATTGTCAAAGGGGAGATCACTATCTACCTTAGTCCTCAGATACCCCATTACCTCATCTGTATTAAAGTGGCTGCCGCTTATGTGTTAATATGTGGGTGCCAATTCCACAATGGAATGACCATGCAGTTAGTGGCACTTGGCTGGAGGCCATGTCATTGGCACCCTGTGATGTTCTCTGTGAGGCCCCTTGATGGATATCCATGTCAGCTGGACTATTAACCATGGCTCCCATTTCACAGTCACTGCCAAACATGGTCTGCTGTAGCCCACCTGTGTTTGCCTGTACATCTGAGACATATATGCCAAACATAGGGCTCCCAGGACTGAGTTCTATATGACACCAGCCATGACTGTTCAAGAGTTGGACCTGGAGACTGCTAGTCGTACCATGTGGGTTCTGTGTGTAAGCCCATTGGCAACCCAACCTGTGATGTATGGGTGAATGTACAGGCTGGTGTGTTTATCAATAATACCTGAGTGGGGCATGGTGTCAAAAGCCTTGGTGAGGTCCAGGAAGTATGTGTAAACCACCTCCCCCATCAGCTAACGTCTTGGTGACTGTATGTAAGATGTCAAACAGGTTCAGTAGGCATGAACTGCACTCAACCAAGCTGACCTGGGTTGGGTCACGTGTTCGGAGGTTACCATTGTCATTGTTAATGAGTGCCATGATGATGCGAACCATACCATTGCAGACCAGGCTAGTCAGGCTTATGGGGTGGTAGTTACCATGGTCAGTTGTGATTCCACCTTGATGGAGTGGAATAACCATTGCCACGTGCCATTGTATGGGCATGTAGCCTGTGGAGAGGCTGAGGTAGGAATGCTTAATTAGGTGGGGGGGCAGGTTGTCTTGTACAGTTTGCAAGATGCAGTCTGGGTCAACATCTGCCTCCATTGATGTTGTATTCTGCTGTTAGAGAGGGCCATTTCCCCCTATGTGTCACTAATGGTTAGGATACTGTACCTTTCGGGTAGTTTTGTGGGCTCTTTAGGGGGTGAAGTATGCACCGAATGTATCTGCAAGGATGTTGGCGATATCAGTAGGGTCAGCATATTTTGTGCTATATTTCACCGGCACAGTGCAAATCTGTGTGTCAACACGTACATCCTTGACATAGCCAAAGAAGGCTTTGTGGTTATCTTTTGTATCCTTGCATATTCTCCTGCTGATGTTAGCCTTGGATGATGTCATGAGGAACCTACATATCATACTAATAGTGGTCACAGATGTCTTCCCTTCATGGGATTTGCTGTGTGTCTGGAACACTGTCCTACTTCTGTAGTATAGCCTGCTTATTGCAGAAGTCCACCAGACTGGTGTCCTTGTCTAGAAGGAGTGAGTCTTGGTTTACCAGTGATGGCATGATCCATACAGCCGTGTAGGTGCTTATAGACTGCATTTGTAAATCTGTCTGTATCTTGAGCAGTGTTTCCCCTTAGAGTGGGGGCTGTGAAACCCCCCACCCCTGTCACTAGTAGTGTAAATTTAGCTGTAGGAAAGGTATACATTGTGTTATCCGTGGGTGCGAGAGATGCTAGGGTGCGGAAACAGTGAATAGTTCATGGTCAGCTCTAACCAGTGACCAATTAACCTCTGCTGTGGTGCATCTGTTGCCCATGTTGGTGATGACCACATCTAGTAGTTTCCACCCCACGTTAGGGAGGTTACCACCTGATACAGGTCATATGAGGTGATACATTCCAGGAAGCATTGGGCTGGGAAGTGAGTACTGGAGTACTTTTCCCAGTTAATGGTATGGTAGTTGATATCGACCAATGCCAGGGTGTGCGTTAGGACTGTCATGTTCTCCACTGTCTCCAGGTAGGTGGAGTGGAGGTCCTGGGTTATGGAGGGTGATCTATAGCAGGCCACATTCCACATTGCAGTTGTGGCTGATGTTAACTGCACATGGATGATCACAGAGGTATCATGCTGCCCCACTAACCTGGAGGTGTAGGTATCCCTGATGAATATGGATACAGCCCCTCCATGTCTGTCAGTCCATGTTCTGTGGCTGAAATGTGTGGTATGGGTTGTAGTCTGGTAGTGCTGGTGTGCTCTCAGGAGCCTTAAGACAGATTTCAGTTAATGCACAGACGTTGATGTTGTCCATCCTCAGGAGTGCTGTGAGTGCATGCATGTTGTGATCACAACCCCTGGTGTTGAGTAGCATAATCCTCATTGAATCTGCTATTGTACTGTTTACGGAGCTGGTATTCACCTTTGAGACTCTCCTAAATAAAGCACTATGGAGGTGCCAATAGCCTTGGCCAGTATTCCAAAGCCTAAGGCTGACACATAGGCTGGTATGGTATTGTTGCATGCATGTTCCCCATCTGTGCTTGTTTTTCATCTCCCCTCTAGGTAACCTACTGGTAAGCAATAGAAAGCCTTAAACTTATACAAGTCTTCTAGCTTCCAAGATAGGCTTTTGGAGTGACTAAGTATCAGTGTTCTGTATGTTCTTGCTGTACTCAGCTGTTTCCTGACTACATGGTGATTTCTCTCTGTATATTATAATCTGAAGGTCTCTTTATTCAGATATTATGGCTGTGATGGCCTGCACATTAGAGGTTCACAGAGAGCCTACTACCTATCTGTCCAAGCGCAATTAGAAGCATAGCTTCCCTGCACCATTGATGAAGTAAATGAGCCTCTGTCAAGCATAGCCAATGAAGCAATTCTAGGCAGAGTTGCTGGAAGCTGTTGAAGACTGGGGTTGTGGAGGGTGATAGGGGCACTTAGTGATCTAAAGAGGGCATGTTAATGTGGCAATTCAACACCATTTAATTCCCCCAACAAGTCTTGCAGCTATCAAACTGAAAAGGCTCCCCCACCCCCTGGCTGTATGGTTCTGGGACACATGATCCCAGGGGTGTAGAATCTGTTACCCATTCACACAACAAGGTTTCCCTTGAAGTGTGTCAGTGAGGGGGCTATGCCTAATGTAGTTAAGAATGTAATGTATTCTCTCACAGTACATTTGTTATATGTTGTTATTTCAAGAGTAGGTGAAGCTCAGTGAGTTTGGGGGCTTTCGCCCTTTACTTAGCCTAGCTTACACATAGAAATCATCTAAACAGGAAATAGGCGGAAGCAACATTAATGTCAACAATGTAATGGTTACAGCATCTGCATAGTATCTGTGCATTTGAGGTTCCAATCCCGATAAAGGCAGGGATGTTTATCATGTGTAAAAGTATACCTTAACTACAGCTTGCATATATAGGTAGTAATCGTCTGTATAATAAACATTCGAAACACCCATATAAACCCATGTGTGCTGGAGAGTAAAGTCAACAGAGAATATAATGTTATGTCAGCACATAGTAAGATGTCAGGTCACTGTTATGTATATATCCGGAATAGTTAGCGGATGTGGCTGTGTTTGCGTGCACAGGTTATACGTTACAAACTTTGTTTAACTGTGTTTAACCGCTGATATCATGTCACACAACACTTTTAAACATGCTTACAAATGCTTAAATGAGCCTTATTCTGCAGTAAAAAACATTTGTAAAGCATCGCAGGTGTCGAACCCTGGACCATGCACACTATAGTCATGGGACTTACCACTAAGCCATCCGAGGTGTATACATGTTTCATGGTCTTGAGACTTCACCTTATACCATATGCATTTCACTGTAATGATTACAAATGGGACAGTCACTTTGTGTACATATGTACAGTACATTGTAATGTACTGTAGTTTGTGAACCAACACATTCCAGTCTACATATGTATTACTGTTACAAATTAATATGAAATATATATATATATATATATATATATATATATATATATATATATATATATATATATGTCAGTGATGTCTGCACATATATATATTATACAGTTACATCAATAGCCATATATATAAACATCTATGAACACACTTTGTGACACAGAAGCACTCCAAAGGAATTGGAGTGTACACAAAACACATGCAGCTCTGGTATTATAACAATTAATATTAACCTAATTCACCATAGAAGGGGTGGTTGTTGTGTATGTGAAGATTGGGGTGGGGGAGGAATGATGGGTAATAAAATCATGCATCAAGGAGGGCCTGGGTTGGATGTCCAGTAAGTGAATTGGAGGGGCATACATGGAGTATGGGGACAATATAAAAAGGACAAAAAGCAAGAACTTTTCTCATTCATAATACAGCCTGTCATGTCACATTGCAACACCTAATTTTACAAACATATGAACATTAACATGTATCAGACATATGTACACCAACTGACTGTTACATTTGTTTTCAGTAGTGAGAAATGTCTGTAGTACAATGTATATTCTAAACACTATAACATTTGTACATATCTCAGATGCCTTAGTGGTAAAGTCAGTAACTGTGGTGTTCATGGTCCCAGATTCAAGACCTGCGAGGGCTCTTAGGTTATTTTGAGGGCCAGAATAAGGGCTGTTGGATGCAGGTGGATTAAAGCACTCTTAAGCAATTGTAAGCGGGTTTCCACGTGTTTGCGTGATGGTGAGTGGCGCTGAAACATGATAAACGGAGAAGCGCTTCACACATTTAACCTTTGCTTAACGTCGTGCAGACCATGGGCAAACCTGCTCACAACCACTAAATGTGTGTTATTCACACTTTCCCTACTAGTGCCTACTCTGAGAGGTAAAATAAAAACACCTTCCAGAAGTGAACCTGCAACCATGTACTCCATCCTCAGAGTATCCTAACACTAAGCAACCTGGGACATACCTATCCCAGATGTGTATGCAGACAGGTTAAAATAAAAAAGGAGGAATGTGTTGAAATAGGACTACCCACCATGTACCCAATTAAAGGTGTATGCTGATATATATATATATATAGATATATATATATATATATATATATATATATATATATATATATATATATATATATATATATATACATATATATATCTGAAGAGAGAGAGAGAGAGATACATAAAGACATATGGATATATACAGGTCTACATATATATGTAGATATATAGATAGGTTAAAGACATATACACATCTATGGAGGTACAGATAAACATATGCAATAATATATATATCTATATACATATACACACACACACACACACACACACACACACACACACACACACACACACACACACACACACACACACACACACACATATATATGATATGTATATATATATATATGCGATATATATATATATATATATATATAAATATATATATATATATATATATATATATATATATATATATACACACACATACATACATGTCTGTAGACAGCATCCGAAGTGGTCATATCTGAGTATAACATGGACCATAGCAATCACACATTCCGTACCCCCCCCAAACAATATGAACATAACATATGAAGAGTATATGCCAATACACTATTACAAATATGTTCTATGGACACAGTCACAACACAACTGCAATGACTGCAAATATCCATGACAGAATTACAGAGACAGCTTTCATTTTGCAAAACTTTATTACATTCCGATGTATTGCCAAAAGGATTCAAGGACTAACAGTACCTGCATGCTATACAGGAAGCATTTAATAGTGCCTTAATGAATCAGCCTGCAATTACCATAGTATTAGTCCACTAAGGGATAGGTGTTCACATAGGGAAAGAACACCCTCGCATATAGACATTGTATAAAAGGGGTTCCTACACACCTGCCTGTGCTATGAACACCCAACAACATCTACCCCACAACCAAAATAATTACATCAATACATACTGTCATACCATAACCAATTATTCAACTACTGTACAAAATCTGCTGAAACCTTAACATACCTGGACACAGACACACTAACATGGTCCTATGTGAAATAGTTGCCATTATACAATTGAACAGCTGTAGATGTAACAGGGCTTGTATGAACTAATCCCAATTCAGAGGGGTAAAAGGTTCGTACACCAGGAAGTGTTACCAAGTACTGATTATCAGCACAGTATGATACACAGTAACACCAAACTAAATAAGTCTGTTAAGCACACTGTAAACCCCTTAACATTATATGCATAGCTATGCAGCCTTGAACTGGTCAAGCAACCTGGCGAGACTGAAACATATGCAGAAGTATTAGGTACAGACAAACCCTGCACAAATAGCAATGTTCAGAAATATAACAGCGGTACTCGCATTTAGACCAAATCCTCTAGGCATTACATACAATATATTACTGTCCATCTCCATACAGCTACTGCAATAGATTCAAAACAAAACTGTTGGAAGTGTCTTCTGAGGTACATCCCACATGTGTTATTATACCCTATGATGGGACTGATGAGTGATGAGTAAAGGGGCACTATAACCCCAGTATGTCTAGATGTGAATCTTTTAGTAATCAGATGGCCTACATAGAAGGATGTCCTAACTACAGTGGAGATATGATTGCCAAAGGGGAGATCACAATCTACCTTAATCCCCAGATACCCCATTACCTCGTCTGTATTAAAGTGGTTGCCACTTATATGTTAATATGTGGGTGCCAATTCCACAATGGAATGACCATGCAGATAGTGGCACTTGGCTGCAGGCTGTGTCATTGGCACCCTGTGACATTCTCTGTGAGTCCCCTTGAGGGATGTCTGTGTCAGCTGGACTATCAATCATGGCTCCCAGTTTGCAGTCATTGCCAAACATGGTCTGACATAGTCCACCTGTGTTTGCCTGTACCTCTGAGACATATATGCCAAACAGTAGGGCTCCCAGGACTAAGTCCTGTGGGACACCAGTCATGATTGGTCATGAGTTGGACCTGGAGACCGCTAGTCATACCATGTGGGTTCTGTGTGTAAGCCCATTGGCAAACCAACCTGTGATGTGTGGGTGAATGTACAGGCTGGTGTGTTTATCAATAATACCTGAGTGGGACATGGTGTCAAAAGCCTTGGCGAGGTCCAGGTAGTATGTGTGAACCACCTCCCCCATCATCTAACATCTTGATGACTGTATGTAAGACGTCAAACAGGTTCAGTAGGCATGACCTGCACTCAATCAAGCTGACCTGGGTTGGGTCATGTGTTTGGAGATTACCAAGGTCATTGTTAATGAGTGCCATGAGGATGTGAACCATACAATTGCAAACCAGGCTAGTCAGGCTTATGGGGTGGTAGTTACCGTGGTCAGTTGTGATTCCACCTTGATGGAGTGGAATAACCGTTGCCAACACCATTGTAGGGGCATGTAGTCTTTGGAGAGGTTGAGGTAGGAATGCTTAATTAGGTGGGGGGCAGGTTGTCTTGTACAGTTTGTAAGATGCAGTCCGGGTCAACATCTGCCTCCATTGAAGCTGTGTTCTGCTGTTACAGAGGGCCATTTCCACCTGTGTGTGTCTCTGATGGCTGGGATACTGTACCTTTCGGGTAGTGTTGTGGGCTCTATAGGGGGTGACGTATGCACCGAATGTATCTGCAAGGATGTTGGTGATATCAGCAGGGTCAACATATTTTGTGCTATTTTCACCGGCACAGTGCAAATCTGTGTGTCACAACACAGATCCTTGACATAGCCAAAGAAGGCTTTGTGGCTATCTTTCGAATCCTTGCGTATTCTCCTGCTGATGTTAACCTTGGATGATGTCATGAGGGACCTACATATCATACTAATAGTGGTCACAGATGTCTGCCCTTCATGGGATTTGCTGTGTGTCTGGAACACTGTCCTACTTCTGTAGTATAGCCTGTTTATTGCAGAGGTCCACCAGACTGGCATCCTTGCCTAAGAGGAGTGAGTCTTGGTTTACCAGTGATGGCATGATCCATACATCCATGTAGGTGCTTATAGACTGCATTTGTAAATCTGTCTGTATCTTGAACAGTGTTTCCCCTTAGCGTGGGGGCTATGAAACCCCCCACCCCATCACTAGTAGTGTACATTTAGCTGTAGGAAAGGTATACACTGTGGTATCCGTGGGTGGGGGAGATGCTTGGGTGTGGAAACAGTGAATAGTTCATGGTCAGATCTAACCAGTGACCGGTTAACCTCTGCTGTTGTGCACCTGTTGCCCATGTTGGTGATGACCACTTCTAGTAGTTTCCACCCCATGTTAGGGAGGTTACCACCTGATACAGAGCATATGAGGTGATAAATTCTAGGAAGTGCTGGGCCTGGAAATGAGTACCGGAGTACGTTCCCCAGTTAATGGTATGGTAGTTGACATCGACCAATGCCAGGTTGTGCGTTAGGACTGTCATGTTCTCCACTGTCTCCAGGTAGGTGGAGTGGAGGTCCTGGGTCATGGTGGGTGATCCGTAGCAGGCCACAGTTTACATTGCAGTTGTGGCTGATGTTAGCTGCACATAGATGATCACAGAGGTATCATGCTGCCCCACTAACCTGGAGGTGTAGGTATCCCTGATGAATATGGATACAGCCCCTCCATGTCTGTCAGTCCATGTTCTGTGGCTGAAATGTGTGGTATGAGTTGTAGTCTGGTAGTGCTGGTGTGCTCTCAGGATACTTAAGACAGATTTCAGTTAATGCACAAATGTTGATGTTGTCCATCCTGAGGAGTGCTGTGAGTGCATGCATGTTGTGATCACAATCCCTGGTGTTGAGTAGCATAATCCTCATTGAATCTGCTTTGTGCTGTTTACGGAACTGGTATTCACCTTTGAGACTCTCCTAAATAAGGCACCATGAGGACGCCAATAGCCTTGGCCAGTATTCCAAAGCCTAAGGTTGACACATAGGCCGGTATGGTATCAATGCATGCATGTCCCCCATCTGTGCTTGTTTTTCATCTCCCCTGTTGGTAACCTACTGGTAAGCAATAGAAAGCCTTAAACTTATACAAGTCTTCTAGCTTCCAAGATAGGCTTTTGGAGTGACTAAGTATCAGTGTTCAGTATGTTCTTGCTGTACTCAACTGTTTCCTGACTACATGGTGATTTCTCACTGTATATTGTGATCTGAAGGTCTGTTTATTAACATATTATGGCTGTGATGGCCTGCACATTAGAGGTTCACAGATAGCCTACTACCTATCTGTCCAAGCGCAATTAGAAGCATAGCTTCCCTGCACCATTGATGAAGTAAATGAGCCTCTGTCAAGCATAGCCAATGAAGCAATTCTAGGCAGAGTTGCTGGAAGCTGTTGAAGACTGGGGTTGTGGAGGGTGATAGGGGCACTTAGTGATCTAAAGAGGGCATGTTAATGTGGCAATTCAACACCATTTAATTCCCCCAACAAGTCTTGCAGCTATCAAACTGAAAAGGCTCCCCCACCCCCTGGCTGTATGGTTCTGGGACACATGATCCCAGGGGTGTAGAATCTGTTACCCATTCACACAACAAGGTTTCCCTTGAAGTGTGTCAGTGAGGGGGCTATGCCTAATGTAGTTAAGAATGTAATGTATTCTCTCACAGTACATTTGTTATATGTTGTTATTTCAAGAGTAGGTGAAGCTCAGTGAGTTTGGGGGCTTTCGCCCTTTACTTAGCCTAGCTTACACATAGAAATCATCTAAACAGGAAATAGGCGGAAGCAACATTAATGTCAACAATGTAATGGTTACAGCATCCACATAGTATCTGTGCATTTGAGGTTCCAATCCCGATAAAGGCAGGGATGTTTATCATGTGTAAAAGTATACCTTAACCACAGCTTGCATATATAGGTAGTAATCGTCTGTATAATAAACATTCGAAACACCCATATAAACCCATGTGTGCTGGAGAGTAAAGTCAACAGAGAATATAATGTTATGTCAGCACATAGTAAGATGTCAGGTCACTGTTATGTATATATCCGGAATAGTTAGCGGATGTGGCTGTGTTTGCGTGCACAGGTTATACGTTACAAACTTTGTTTAACTGTGTTTAACCGCTGATATCATGTCACACAACACTTTTAAACATGCTTACAAATGCTTAAATGAGCCTTATTCTGCAGTAAAAAACATTTGTAAAGCATCGCAGGTGTCGTACCCTGGACCATGCACACTATAGTCATGGGACTTACCACTAAGCCATCCGAGGTGTGCACATGTTTAATCGTCTTGAGACTACACCTTATACCATATGCATTTCACTGTAATGATTACAAATGGGACAGTCACTTTGTGTACATATGTACAGTACATTGTAATGTACTGTAGTTTGTGAACCAACACATTCCAGTCTACATATGTATTACTGTTACAAATTAATATGAAATATATATATATATATATATATATATATATATATATATATATATATATATATATGTCAGTGATGTCTGCACACATATATATATATATATATATATATATATATTATACAGTTACATCAATAGCCATATATATAAACATCTATGAACACACTTTGTGACACAGAAGCACTCCAAAGGAATTGGAGTGTACACAAAACACATGCAGCTCTGGTATTATAACAATTAATATTAACCTAATTCACTATAGAAGGGGTGGTTGTTGTGTATGTGAAGATTGGGGTGGGGGAGGAATGATGGGTAATAAAATCATGCATCAAGGAGGGCCTGGGTTGGATGTTCAATAAGTGAACTGGAGGGGTATACATGGAGTATGGGGACAATATAAAAAGGACACAAAGCAAGAACCTTTCTCATTCATAATACACCCTGTCAAGTCACATTGCAACACCTAATTTCACAAACATATGAACATTAACATGTATCAGACATATTCACACCAAATGACTGTCACATTTGTTTTCAGTAGTGAGGAATGTTTGTAGTACAATGTATATTCTAAACACCATAACATTCGTACATATCTCAGATGCCTTAGTAGTAAAGTCAGTGACTGTGGTGTTCATTGTCCCTGGTTCAAGACCTGCAAGGGCTGTTAGGTTATTTTGAGGGCCAGAATAAGGGCTTTTGGATGCAGGTGGATTAAAGCACTCTTAAGCAGTTGTAAGCGGGTTTCCACATGTTTACGCGACAGTAAGTGGCCCTGAAACACGGTAAACGGAGAAGCGCTTCCCACAATTGACCTTTGCTTAACGTTACACAGACCATGGGCAAACCTGTTCACAACCGCATAAATGTGCGTTATTCACACTTTCCCTACCAGTGCCTACTCTGAGAGGTAAAATAATAACACTTTCCAGGAGTAGAACCCGCAACCATGTACTCCATCCTCAGAGTAACCTAACACTAAGCTACCTGTGATGTACCTATCCCAGCTGTTTATGCAGATAGATTAAAACACAAAAGGGAGGAATGTGTTGAAATAGGACAACCTGCCATGTACCCAATTAAAGGTGTATGCTCATATATATATATATATATATATATATATATATATATATATATATATATATATATATATATATATATATATAGATATATATATAGATAGATATATATATATATATATATATATATATATATATATATATATCTACATATATATATATATACAGAGAGAGAGATACATAGAGACATGTCGATATATGCAGGTCTAAATATATATGTAGATATATAGATAGATTAAAAACATCTACACATCTATGGAGGTACAGATAAACATATGCAATAATTTATATATCTATATACATATACACACACACACACACACACACACACACACACACACACACACACACACACACACACACACACACACACACACACACACATATATATGATGTGTTTGATGTGTGTGTGAGAATCGAGTGTGTGAGTTGGCTTTGTTTTGTGTTTGTGCGATCTGAGTTAGTATATATAAGTTGGGGTGTGGGGAATTCGACATTTTATAATTATATATATATATATATATATATATATATATATATATATATATATATATATACATACATACATGTCTGTAGACAGCATCCGAAGTGGTTATATCTGAGTATAACATGGACTATAGCAATCACACATTCCGCCCCCCCCCAAACAATATGAACATAACATATGAAGAGTATATGCCAATACACTATTACAAATATGTTCCACGGACACAGTCACCAACACAACTGCAATGACTGCAAATATCTATGACAGAATTACACAGATATCTTTAATTTTGCAAAACTTTATTACATTCCGATGTATTGCCAAAAGGATTCAAGGACTAACAGTACCTGCATGCTATACAGGAAGCATTTAATAGTGCCTTAATGAATCAGCCTGTAATTACCATAGTATTAGTCCACTAAGGTGTAGGTGTTCACATAGGGAAAGAACACCCACACACATATAGACGTTGTATAAAAGGGGTTCCTACACACCTGCATGTGCTATGTACACCCACCAATATCTAACCCACAACCGAAATAATTACATCAACCAGTTCAATTCTCAGCTAGAGTGTCTTCTGCGTGGAGACATGCATGAATGGGCATACCTTCGTTGAAGGTTGTGCGTCAGGGCTGGTAACTCAGCACGTAAAAATCAACTACCAATCATTAGCGGACCGGAGTTCTGCTGTGGCGACCCCTAACCGTGAAAAGCCGAAAGACACAAACAAACAAACATACTGTCATACCATAACCAATTATGCAACTACTGTACAACATCTGCTGAAACCTTAACATACCTGGAAACAGGCACGCTAACATGGCTCTATATGAAATAGTTGCTGTTATACAATTGAACAGCTGCTGATGTTACAGGGTTTGTATGAACTAATCCCGTTTCAGAGGGTTGAAAGGTTCGTACACCAGGAAATGTTACTGAGTACTGATTATTAGCACAGTATGATACACAGTAATACCAAACTAAATATGTCTGGTAAGCACACTGTGAACCCCCTAATATTATGTGCATAGCTATGCAGCCTTGAGCAGGTCAAACAACCTGGCCAGACTGAAACTTATGCAGACGTATTAGGTAAAGACAAACCCTGCACAAGTAGCAATGTTCAGAAATATAACAGCAGTACTCACATTTAGACCAAATCCTCTAGGCATTACACACAATATATTACTGTTCATGTCCATACAGCTGTTGCAATAGATTCCAAATAAAACTTCCACGCTACCTTCCTCAAAAGTAAGGCAAAGGGACAACGCCCAAGTGGAGTACTCAATT
Organism: Protopterus annectens; assembly: GCF_019279795.1. NCBI lineage: Eukaryota > Metazoa > Chordata > Ceratodontiformes > Protopteridae > Protopterus > Protopterus annectens. The sequence goes on from NC_056730.1 coordinate 190,592,418, forward strand.
ATACTCCACTGTAGCCATGGTATTGGCTAAGGCAGTAGCAGCTATTCCAGGCTGCACAAAGACTGCTCTTCACTTTTTCCCTTAGAACTGTTCAAACTCTCAAAGTAATCACTCTATTCTCTTTCTAAAGCCCTGCACTTGCTCAGCTCTTATAAGGAAACACTAACTAACTAAAGCACTACACTCTCCTTGACTTCTCACAAGTATTAGGCTCCCGATTGGTCCTTCCTGATCAAGTGAAAAATCAGTTCTCCTCCCTAATCTGATCAGTAAAAAAACAGTTCCCTATACTAAGCTGGTATGTCCAAGGGTCAGTTTCAAGGTTACTCTCCAGTCCAGCTGGTGAATCTGGGAATTTTGAGGCAATGTTACAATTGCCTTATGTACACAGACAACCCTCTCCTCCTTCCAACAAACTCTAATACATGTGAGAGATGCAGTTACACAGCCAAACTGGAGGCAGAGCTCTCTCAACCCAAGACTGGCACAGTCAGTCAGGAGGAAAAGGTAACCACCCACACCACAAATCCAGTCTCCCACAGACCTATTTCATCTGCATACACAACACATAAACACACAAAAACATACTCGGATGCTCTAAATAAAAATCTGCCTAAACAGCAAAGACCTCCTAAGCAGATATCCAAGCAACAGCCACCCCTCAACAATACCCACGAATCACATATCTCACAAAATCAGTGTTCTTCACAGTCACAGCCCTTAAGGCCAAACAACACACCAAATACACTTGTTATAGGGGACTCTATTGTCTGGCACACTGACGTCCCGCTCACCAGACTGAACAAGGAGAAGGTCACTGCAAGATGCCTGTTGGGTGCCAGGATCCGCCACATAATGCAAACACTCAGGTCACTCCAAAGCAAGTACAAGTATGACTCTGTCATTGTCCATGCTGGTGTGAATGACCTGAGACGTACCTCCCTGGACTACATGAAAAGAGACATAGAGGAGCTCTCTGACCATGTAGCCCAGACTGCTATGACCCTGACCTTGAGTAGCATCTTGCCCTCACCAAGAATGATGCCACAGTATAAAGACAAAATGATCAGTTTCAACAATTGGCTAAAGTATTGGTGTCATTCAAAGGGGATCCAGTGTCTGTCAGCCTGGGATGACATGCTGCTTCGCTAGGGACGGCTTGCACCTGTCACCCTTAGGCTTTCCTATACTGGCCATGGCTCTTGCCACCCCCATAGTGCCTTTTTTAGGCAAGGCTCAAAGGACAAACCCACCTCCATAGACAACCCAAGGATAAAAAAACTAAAAGTAATGCTACTCAATGCCAGAAGTCTAAACCTCAAGATGTACGCACTCGAGGCTCTCCACAGTATGGAGAAAATCGATGTCTGTGCAGTAACAGAAACCTGGTTCAAGGCTCCTGAGAGCAGCCCAGCACTACCAGGTTATAACTCATACCATGCGTTTTGGCCCCAAAACTTGGACCGAAGCACAAAAGGAGGTGCAGTATCTATATTCAAAGATACCTACACCTCCAGGTTAGTGGCACTGCACGAAGCATCGGAAACCATCCATGTGCAACTAACAGTGGGCAAAACTGCCTTTCAGTTTGTAGCCTGCTACAGAACACCCTCCCTATTACAGGAACCCCACTTGGCATTCCTGAGAACACTGGAGAATATGAAGGTCTCCTCAAACACTATGTTATTGGGTGACTTCAACTACCCAAACATTGACTGGGAAAACTACTCAAGCCCAAACACCCTCGCCCAACGGTTCCTTGAATTTATAAACTCTAATGCGATGGAACAACTGGTCACCACTCCCACAAGAGGGAGCAACATATTGGACCTGGTCATCACCAACATGGGGACTCTATGTTCCACACCAGAGGTAAACCCTCATTGGTAAGATCAGGCCATAAACAAATTTCCATGGACATCCATATCCCATCCCCACCCTCAGCCAAGGAAATCACTGTAAAGAATTTCTCAAAAGCCAACTTTGCACTTCTCAAGACTGAGGTGGAATCCTTCAAAGCCCCCGGGCCAGAGGATAATACAGCCCAATCCGCAGAATCCTTTACAAATGCATTCTATGAGCACCTGCAGGAATGCATGGATCGTGCTATCCCAAATAAAACCAAGACTCACTCCTCCAAAAACAGGAGACTGGTCTGGTGGACCCTGGCCATAAATAAGCTATACAACAGAAGGAGGAAGCTACTACATGACAGAGCAAAATCCCAAAAAGGGAAGGCATCTCTGATCAGTATTAGCAAGAAACTTCGATCCCTCATAAAATCATCAAAGGCCAGTTTCGAAAGAAAAATTGCCCTAGACACTAAAGATAATCACAAGGCCTTCTTTAGTTATATAAGGAATATGGGTGGAAACTCCCAGATATGCTCTGAATTGTTGCATAATGGTACAAAATATACTGAACCTACAGACATAGCCAACATCCTGGCAGACAGATTCAGCGGAAACTTCTCCCCCCCCTCCCCCCCCAAAGGAGCAAATGCCTATCCCAACTGAATGTAACCTCCCTGACATCACAGATGCACAGGTGAAAGCTGCCCTCTCCAAAGCAAAAAACACAGCATCTATGGGACCAGACGGTGTCCCAGGCTGTATCTTACACGAGCTCCAAGAAGAACTGAACCCTCACATTAAGTCACTGTTCAAACTTAGCCTTACTACAGGATATGTACCCAAAGAATGGCATACAGCTACAGTGGTCCCACTCCACAAAGGTGGTGCCACAACGGACCCTGGGAACTATCGCCCCATAAGCCTGACTAGTCTGGTCTGTAAAGCTATGGAGCGTATTATCATGGAACTCATAAACAAAGACATTGGGAGCCTCCAGACACTGGACCCTACCCAATTCGGCTTTGTTAAGGGCAGATCTTGCCTCTTAAACCTAGTTGATTTCTTTGAAACAGTTACCAAAGCCATAGATGAGGGCAAGGTAGTCCACACAGCCTACCTGGACCTCGCAAAAGCCTTCGACACAATACCCCACTCCAGCATCATAAATAAGCTTACCAGCTTAAATATCAACCCCTATATCACAAGATGGGTTGCAAACTGGCTCAGAGATAGAACCCACATGGTCAGAATCACAGGTGCCATGTCCGAATCCAAACCAGTTACAAGTGGCATCCAACAGGGCTCAGTTCTGGGACCTCTCTTGTTCAGTATATACTTGTCTGAGGTTCAGGCTAACACGGGGGGATTATGGCTGACAAAGTTTGCAGATGACTGCAAACTGGGGGCCATAATCAAATCTCCAGGTGACACAAGCATCCTCCAAAAGGGTCTCACAGAGATGGATGCTTGGTGCCAGAGCCACAGCCTCAAGCTAAATTCTATAAAGTGCATAGTCATCCCTTTGGGAAAAACAAGGTGCCCACAAATTACCACATAGGTGGTAATCCATTAAGTACAGAAGAAGTAATTAGAGATTTGGGGACCAACGTAGATAGTAATCTCTCCTTTGATAATCACGTTGCCAAAGTGGTTAGAAAGACCTTCTATATAGCCCACCTTATCACGAAAGGGTTCGCATCTAGATCAAGAGAGGTCATTGTGCCCCTCTACTCATTACTCATCAGGCCCATAATTGAATACAATGCCCTTTTTGGGATGTACCTTACCCGAAACCTGCAGCATCTGGAGAGACCACAAAAGTACCTCACCAAGAGGATCATGGGCTACAAACAGATATCCTATGCAGCTCGACTAAAGAAACTCCAGCTCTACTCAGTTGCTTACCGCCTACTCAGAGGCAATCTATGCCTGACGTACAAAGCCATGTCAAACCCAGAATTAATGGACATGCTCCACCTCAAAAAATCCAAGTCCCTTAGAACTACATGCTCCAGGGACTTAAACCTCATCACAAAAATAAATAGGACATGCTGGAGGGACAGATTCATTTCCCAGAGGCTTCCTTCACTCTGGAATAGAATCCCAGTTCATGTTAGACACAGCCCCTCGCTGACCCTCTTCAAGCGAAATCTGGACGCGTGGATGGGAAATCGCAAATTCACTCCTGGGATCTCTTCTGTGTCCCTGTTAGACAGAGGCACAGTAAACTAATCTTAAAGGGGTACCTTCTGTGACCTACTTTATAGAGGCACAGTAGGCTAATCAAATAGGGAGGCGGAAGCCAAATACACTCTGGCTAGGCTTATAAATGCCCTAGGGTAGACAGCCTAGTATCTACCTATGAACCTATGAACCTATAATTAGCTACTTAGAAACACCAATTGGTGTTACTGATCTGTAACTATAAAAGGTTGTCTTGTCACCCATTCAAACCATCTGTATCTACCTGTAGGACAGTACAAAACACTAAAAGATGAACCGAAAAGGAGTATTACACTAGTTGATAACACCTCCGATTACTAAGACGGTATGTATAGCATGTAGTATGTCTGTGTATGTAGTACCTGTACTGTAAGAATTACAGTGTAATCATTGCATATAGTGGAAATAGCTATCTTGTAGCAATGTATTGTTGAGCAGTAGTAATGCTTGTAGTATTCTATGTGTGTACTGCTATAGGTCACATGGCACACTCCGCATACACCACAAAGGATGATATGGGCTTGGAACCCACCAGTTCGCTTCCAGCCACTGTCAGTGTCAGAACTGGTCCAACATGTATGTGCTATAACAGGGCATAGTATATGTCTATATATTGTAACAGCCAACATATGTATGGGTGTATAAGTAAGATGAACATGTTAAAGGTGGGCTTACCATGTAAATATGGTGGGCATTGTGGGATATTGTGCCAATAACTGTGTAATGTACAGTATTCTAGGCACATCTGTATTCTATTCTACATAGCAGTTCTGTTATGTTATGCAAACAGTAGTTATGTCGTTTGGCAATTACAATACTCAATGACAGGATACATAGCATTAATATTCATCTGACAGGTTAGCAGCATAATAGCAAAGATTATTGGAAGAGCCAGGTAACTATCCATGCACATAACACATGTAATATCCACCTCTCTACTATTGTTTGAAAGCAATAACAGCTGTGCATGTGTACGTGTTATGCAAATGTGTAGTGACCCTTGTTACAGGGCTGGGCCAAATGGCTATTTGCACACCTACACAGAGTGGATATTGGGAGTATAGACACACTGGTTGAACTACCAGGTTTGTGTAGCCCAACCTCTCATTGTCAGCCTAACAGCTACCTGCACATACTGTATGTAAGGTAGTGCACACCACTGGTAATGAAACAGGTTGCATATCATCTTTAACTCCAGTGTAACATCTGCAGCAGGAATTTAAGATGTAGGAGACAGCTGCCCATGTGTAATAGCCACATCATAGGTGATGGTTCAACTATCTGATTATATCCTGATCATGTTGATAGTGGCATCAGAGTCTATTGATACATGACTCTGTTTGGAGAGTGGGTGTCTGTGCCCAACAGAGCTCATAGTTCTGGTGGATATGTGAGTATATACCCAGAGAAGGAAACAGATCTGTAGACACTTGCATCATCTGTAATCAACTAACAGGATGTGATGTGCTCCTCAGAGGAGGATTGCTGCTAAAGATAGCTACAATGTTTCCGTAATAGCCAGTGTTGTCACGTCCATAACACAGATATTTACATGTGAGCATCACTGTCTAAAACATCTTCAAAGGCAATACATAAACTAAATACAGCACTTGTTACTTGTAGTACTGACTGCTCATACAGGCATGTCCACTAGTCAGCTACTGGTGTTTCCTAATGTCAGCTTTGTGTATGTGGCCATCCTGGGGGAATGTAATCTCTATGCCATGTACACTGCCAGACCCACCTAACACCATGCCTCACACATTGTTTGGGATGCAGCTGGAAGGCAGCCCAGTCTACAGCCATGACTGGACTGGACAGTCATGAGGTGTAGGTTAACACATGCAGCTCATCAACACAACCAACACATACCCTTACCGGAACACAGTAAGGACACCCATACACACTACCGGAAATTGCACACATTCACAGACGCATCTATGTATCTGGCCAAACAAGTCACCCCCCCCCCAAGCAGGAAGAGACAGATACCGAAATACACAAACTGTATGACATAGTTTGTATAATTGTCCCACACCTCTGAACACATGACTGGAAACATGCCCAGCAGTACTCATTTGTGAATCCAAACTCTAGCACTATGTTACACACCAACCTATACGAGGGCATACATACTGTCAGCTGCCTGTCTGTCATGATTAGCCACATACTCATACACTCAGACCACCTTTTGAACTATATACATGGCTCGGGCATATTCCATGTTGTTGTGCAGGACCTGTGATGCAGTAGCCTGGACTGCATGGAAACACATGTAGGAACTGTCAGGTCTTGTAGCCCATGCAGGTATGTCCCAAGGCCTGGGTAGCATTCTGCCATTGGCCAGAATGATACTGCAGTACAGGGACAAAAGGATTGTATTCCACAATTGTCTAGTGTAGTGGTGCATGTCACAGGGTATCCAGTATCTGTCGACCTGGGATAACGTGGTTGACAGACCATGATTTTTTGCCAGACAGGGCCTGCACCTGCCACCCCTGGGAATCTGGATACTGCCGAGGGCTCATGCTTCCCCTATAGTGCCTTCATCATGCACGGTTTAAGTAAGGGTCCACTGCTGTTACAGGGACAACCAAGAAATAAACTGCGGGTCTCACTACACAATGATACATGTCAGAAACACTATACAGACACACATATGTCAATCCCTAACATGGAGAACATATCTGTGCAGTGGCTGATACATGTTTCAGCGCTCCGGAGAGCACACCTGCAGGACCTTGTTATAACACATACCTCACCTCTTGCCCATTATCCTTTATTGGAACACATGGGCCGCAGGTGTGTCCATATTCCTAAAGGAAATGTACACCCCCACGCTAATTGCACTTGCATAGCATCAGATGCATTATGCTGAGCAACTACCTTTGTGCCAAAGTAGAATTCAAAATGCACATTGAGACAGATAACCCACCAGGCCACAGACTTCCCAACTGTCATAATGTGCTGTAATGGGGAAGATTATGTCTGAGACAGAACCATAATAATGGCTACTCTCAACTATTCCATTATGAACTGGGAAGAATCCTCATGTACCAACACCTGCGCTCAATGCATGTTGGATTCCATCAACACCACTGACCTGGATCACAGTAGTCACACAAACAGGGCTAACAGTATGCTACACATAGTTAGTCTCCAATGCCAATGTTATGTTTCCTAAGAGCAGAGTGGTGAGTGCCATGGCACCCATGCAGATGGACAATGCATGTGCAAATGCTGAATCCTACAGAAATGAACCTTAAGCAGTCACATATGTAAAGTGCCATTGAATCAGAACCAGGATTCAACCCAACACAAACAAGTAGGCAAACTGGTGGTACCATGCTTTAAACTGTACCACAGAAGGTAGTAACTGTTGCAAGAGTGAACACACATGAGTGCAGGTGATCCCTGGTCAGCCTCAGTAAGATGCAGATACACCATATAAAACCACACAAAGCTACTGTGAAACTAGTCAGCCACATATTATTAGGCCAAGCACAGACCATTCTATAGCTGTGTCATTAATTGTAATGGCAATGACAAGACCTGCAGTGCTGCACAGCACTATGGCATGGGAAGTACTGCACCTACAGAAATAGCACCCATTCATCCAGATAGGGTCTCAGAGAACCTAAACCCACTCCCACCTTCCCCCACCCCCAACAGGTACACTTAGTAATATATCCATGTACACTACAGGGCCCCTGTACTAACGACTATGCAGGTACAAGATGCACTCTCTAAAGGCATACATACAGCTTTCAAGAGACCTGTCAACATCCCAGGGCGTATCCTACACAAATGTAAGAACATTCAGCTATCCACATACACATCATGTTCAATCATAGCTCCATGTCAGGCTGTGTACACACCGAATGGTGCACAGCAACAGTTATCACACCCCAAAAAGGGGGAGACACCAATGATAATGGGACATAGTGCACAACTACCCTGCTGAGTCTAGCCTGTATGGCCATGAACCATCGTCAACATTATTGATGTACTCAGTACAGATATAGATGACAGTAGAGTTGATTCACACTGCATATCATGACCTTGCCAGGTCATAGGACACCATCACCCATACTGTGTTCCAGTTACACTCAGTAAACTATGTATATATTCCTATGTCACAGGAGTGGTTGGCAACTGGACTGCTGGCAGAATCAACACTACAGAAGGTGTCTGACTAATACACGCACATCAAACCAGTGCCAGCCACAGTAATATAGGGGTTATTCCTGGTACTCCCCCTATTTGTTATCTATACCACACAGACTAACACAGAAGGCATCAGCCTATTGATGTTTGCAAATGACTGTGAACTAGGAGCAATAGTTGACTCAATGTGTGCTCCATTTAACATAGAGAAGGGCCTTATTGTGTCAGATGTGTGGTGTGTGATGTATGGCCACAATCTGACAGCTAAGTATTGCATTGTCATCCCCTATGTTACAAACCCTGTACCCATTAACTACCACCTAGGCAGCGGTCAACATAATGGCAGCTGTGTGTATGGGATACAGCTGGACAGTGCTTCCCTTTGATAGATATGTCACCACAAAAGACAGGTAGTCATATGTGGCACCCTTAATCATGACAGGGTGCCATCCAGGAATATAGAGATAACTGCTCAGCTATACTCAACACCCATGTGACCCATACTATATCACATATTTCCTTTCAGGGTTATTGCCCATGTGTAGATGGCCTACACTGCCCTTTCCAATTCCTAGCTTCACTATGTAGCATGCAGCCTACCCTGAATAAAGCCATGTCCAACCCAGAGGTGTTGGACATACTACACTTAACACATCCTGGGACAGCCACGTCAAACATGTGTGTACAGCCACATGCACAATGTCTACACTCAGCTCAGGGGTAGGCGGAATAATGTTGAACAGACATTTACTGCTTTGGGGGAGATATGCAAGCTAGGGCTCAGGCAAACATAGTATGCAGTCGACATACCCTACTGCTCATGTCCTCACACATAGGGCAGTGGCCAACACAAAGCATCAATGGCAGATGTACAAAGGTCAGCGATGGTCTGTTAACGTATGGCGTATGTTTGCACACACCATGGCGGTACGGTGCAATGGTGCAAAGTGCATGCATTGTGTTGCAGGTATGGGGCATAGGCTACTAACACAAATAGTGTAATACAGGTATGCATGCTGTTGTTTGCAACTCAGGGATGTATGATAACTACCACTATAATTGTCTAAGCTGAAACTATAATTGACTAAGCTAAATGCCATCTGCCATATCACCTGCATGTAGTGTGTGTGTGTGTGTGTGTGTGTGTGTGTGTGTGTGTGTGTGTGTGTGTGTGTGTGTGTGTGTGCGTGTGTGTCTGTGCGTGTGTGTCTGCCTGTGTGTGTGTCTCTGTGTGTGTGCGTGTGTGTGTGTGTGTGTGTCTCTGTGTGTTTGTCTGTCTGTCTGTGTCTGTCTGTGTCTGTGTGTGTCTCTGTGTGTGTGTCTCCATCTGTCTGTGTCTGTGTCTCCATCTGTCTGTGTCTGTCTGTCTGTGTGTGTCTGGTATAACCTGTAATGTACAGTTCTTATCTTCCCCTCACAGGTGTTGATGTAGGTGCATTGCCCTCCTGCGGTCCACCTAATGTTAATGTCCCCACAGACTCTAGCAGTGATGATGATAGTATGATTTAGGCACAGGCAGGGTTGTCAGGGGCTGAATCTGTGCCTTTGGCTGCCATTCCACCTGTATCCCCATCATCCTCGCACACAGTTCCCCTGCCTGCACATACCCCATCACCACCTGCCATAGAGGAAAGACAGTTGATGGGTGGTAGCATGGAACAGTGAAGTTTGGTGACTATGGAAGGTGTGTCTGCACACCATGATCCCAGTCAACAGACTAGTGATGTCCCACACAGGCATGCGCCCAGCACTGCTCGTAGAAGGGCCACTGGCCAACATGCCTCTGTGAGACAAAGCATATCAGCTGGAGTCACCAGACGCATATTTTGGGCTATAATGGAGGCACAGGCAGGTGCTGAATGGCACAACAGAAAAGGTCTGAGGCTTCAGAGAGCTGCTGTCCGTTCATTAACTGACAACATCCAGGCACTTGCAAATGCTCACCATCATCTTGCAGATGTTTTGGATAGATGATTGGATGACATGGTGGGAGTCCTTGACCGTGGCATGTCAATCCTCGAGCATGGAATGTCTGTGCTGGAACATCTGGTAGGAGTGAGGTGTCAGGCATGTGGACATGGATCAGCTACATCACCTGTTGAAGGTCTACATGAACATGCTACTGCACATGCACACTCCCATAGTGGCGGTAGCAGCAGCAGTGCAGCTGTTGCTGTGCAGCTCACACCAGGACACAGAAGGCCACATGCACGTGGTCCTGGATGGTCCCAACAGGGACACAATTCCATTGGACATGTGTCATCAGACAGTACCCAATCTGGACCTCTGCCTGTTAGTGCCCATGCAATCCCTGGCAGGCGCAGGTCACGTGGCCATGGCCGGACACCGTAAACTGTGAAACCTGCTTTGTACAGTCTGCAGCTATCAATAATACCCCTGTGTAGGCCAGCCACATGCCAGACCTGTGTGCATGCATACACACACACTGGAAACAAATGTAGGGCACCTCAACACACACATGCATAACATCCACACATGCCCAGTGATATCACAGGCCCTAACACACACATGATGTCATCCAATGGTACAGCCTAGGCCTCTGGCAAACATTATCACCCTGTGCATATGATGATGCCTGTGCCGCATCCCTGTCATCCACATCATCAGTGCAGGGACATGTTCATATGGTCTGATGCACAGGGTGAACATACTAGGTAGACAATTGTAGATTAATATTGTTGAGTAGTGTTGACAGGCAGCAGACCTACCATGTATTGCAGCTTTAGAATGCATTTTGTACGTTTGACAATATGTATCATGTGTAACAACACTAACAGCATGTTGTTCTGCCTTCTTCTTTCAGGTGTAGTTGCATGTGCCGGGGATGTCAGTGTTTGTGGGTTTCCCATATGTACATGTTGACTACTCACAGGTCAGTATGACAATACCTGCATGCACTTTGTAGCTTCCACATCACAGTTATAGTCTCCCATGTTTCAATTATATTTACTGTTCTAATGATCCAAGAGCATGATAGCTGTTTAGTAAGCTACTGTTGTTCAGAGCCATCACATCCATAGTGGGTGACACCACAGCTATAGTTACCTGGAGCGCAAAGTGGGTAAAAGAGTGGTATGTCGGATGACAAGGGTAAAGGCCTGTGGAAATAGTAGCTTCTCTTTGGGAAGCAGTAATACCCACTGCCATGACAGCATGCAAACACAGACACACCCACACACTCAGGGATTCATAGACACAGTAACACACTCTCACACACACATAGTTGCCAGTGTTTGGATGAGAACCCCGGCCTATGTGCATATCATCATTATAGTACTACGTACAAGATGCGCTACAGCGATTACACATGTACAGGTAGTTGGAATGGCCTAAGATCGAGGACATCGACAGGGATACTACAGTGCAGTGAGTGTATGTGGGGAGTGGGGGGTCCATCAGTAGGCTATGTAACACACCCCAGGTTGTACATGTTAACAGGTGGTTAGTAAGCCCATCTATGTTTGATGATATCAACAGGGATGCTAGATTGCATTGAGTGGATGGGGGAGGGGGCATTAACACATCACTATGGTAAAATACAGCCTCACTCCGGGAACCGGACAGCCATACACACACACACACACACACACACACACACACACACACACACACACACACACACGCACACGCATGCACACGCACACACACACACACACACACACACACACACACACACACACACACACACACACTGGCATTCACAAAGATATACAACTATGTTGCACACATACAGACACTTTACATGTGTGAGGTTTAACCACCTGCCTTTGCCTTTCTTTCTACACTTCACTCTGTACTGGTGTCAACAACAGTATTCAGGAGAGTCATAACATGTGGGATGTATTCCCAACCATACGTGACATATATTGACACACACACCCACATGCGCCAGTACTGTGAATCAAACACCTGCCTATCACATGATAGGTACTACAGAAGTACAGCACTATCGCATCTGGTACAATGCTTACTGGCTCTTTCCTTTGACAACTGTGCTGATATATGCACAATATATGCACAGGGGAGGTATTACTGTTACAGGTGTCATCTGCAAAGAAGCCCCACTACTTAGTAGTCATGTCCAAACATCTGTCCATACCTCGTGTGCAGCTTACTTTACTTAGAGCATATCACCATATACAGTTGGCAATGTTGAGGCTGTATCGCAACAGCATGATGTACTAAGACAACAGTCACCTTCAAACATCAGACACTGCATACACATGGAATCTAAACAAACATCAATACATGTACACATATGCGGTCTACATCAGTACGTCCACTAGCAGGTCAAGAGGATACATTCCACACCTTCCCCACGCTGTGTGTGAAACATAGCCGAGCATTACACCATAATGGATGTTGTATTTATGTACTGGTAGGACACCACCACTTTCACCGAGTAGCCAAGTGTACATATATTACAACAGCACATATCAGTGTGACACACACAGCATTATTCCATGTCATGCTCCTACAAACTGTTACTTGACAGTGCCATGGTGAAGCCAGGGCACTGTAATGGTCAACAGTGAGCACATCATATTTGCCACACACACCTCATGTGTACTGGAAGAGTTCCAGCAATGTGCTCTGTTAGAGCTAGGCAGTACACTCATTCAAGCATGTGTGAGGTCTGCGGCTTGTAAACATCTCACCCCAGCATGTACTGGCTATTGTGGTACTAAGGCTAATGTCCAGACAGCACACATCATGCATGGCTTGCAATTGTTGACATGGGGTATATGTAGGAGCTGTGAACACACATGGCTGTACACGTCATGAACATATCACCTGTGACTACTCAGGAACATACAGAGCAGAGCTGGATTTCCCTGAGTCTGTCAATACAGGCCTTGTGTAGGTCCTATGGTCCTGCTATTTGGGTATGTTTGTAGGCATTGCATTAGGTGGACATGTCTAAAGACACATGCCACATGGGGTGTTGTATGATATGATAGGTGTCATGGGTGACCAGTAGAGAGTTGATATTACCTCTGTCAACATAGATATCGGACCTTATGTACTGTTAGCATGCTATCTGACATGTGCATGTGTGTAATGACTGTAGCCACCAGTTTGTAGAGAGGAAAACAAAAGCTATGGTAATGTAATTTATGTTGTATGAGTGTGGGATGTACATATCCAGGCCAGGTACGGTTAGGTCATATCCAACCATGAGGGTGTTGTTTACTGGTGTACAGCAACAGTTGACCATGTTAATGCTGGCAACACACAAGAGACCCTGGTATGTGTACAACTGAGCTGGATACAAACAGTGGTATTATTGCATTGCATAACACATTATGCAGCTGTGTTTGTACA
>NC_056730.1:190611006-190658506 GCF_019279795.1 Protopterus annectens
AACAGTGGTATGACAGACACTGTCTGGGGTTCTCAGTGACATGCCAATAATGGGACACTGTTTATAGCTGCAGTCACAAGCCTTCTACACTTTGTACAGATGTCATGCAGTGTATATGCATGTGTTGTGCTCCCTCTGCAAATGTATACCATCTCTTGTGTTGGGTTGATGGTCATATCTATGCATGCTGTTATAAGTAATCCTGAATGTTGTTGACTATTACTAAGCCATAGCTGTGTTTAAACTGCAACACCATAGGCTGTATGGGTTTGGAGGTCCGGGCAGAACCTCCTGTCCCACTTCAGCTGACCATGGCACCGGGCACCAGCATATCTGGGGCCCAGCCTTGGACCTCCACCTTTGTTGGCTCTGCAATACCTTCTGGTGGTACTGCCACTGAGGATGGTGCTTGTCCCCCTGGGAGCAGGTCCAGACAGGAACATGTCCACTGTTGTACAGTCCCGGATGTGGTGCTTAGGGGGCTCAATAAGGGGTGTTGAGGCCAGATACGCATCTCAAGGGCAGAGTGTCACATTTACAGGGTGAGACTGTCCCTCCTAGACAGCCCCCAGCACTTCCACATTTGCAGCTGTTTTGGTGCAGTGGTGGCTGGGGACCTCCATCCCACTGTTTCCATCTGGGGGCTCATGGGCTTGTGACTGCCAAATACCCCTCCCCGTCCCAAGGTGTATCCCCCGATGTGTCATATACCGACCCTGTATGCTGTTTTGTCTGTCATCCTACCCTACCTATCCTCCACGAGCATTCCTACTCTCCTTCCCCCACATCCCACTCTCACCCTACGAAAATAAAAGGCCAATCAGTTCCTAGAACAACATTTGCCCCATACATAGCTGTCCATTTCACACACATGTCCACTGGACACATGTAACCCTTTTAATATGCATCACAACATACTCCAGTTGTCCTCACCCCTGTCTCTCAGGCACACAATCCTAGTATGCACATGACTCCTAAATGTTCCAGGTACACATGATGTGGACGACCCCATTGTACACACAACACTACCGGTCCCTCTGTGGTTAACCCATTTACCTTTATCATGATGATGATGTCACACACAGCACCTTGCAAGAGTACTGTTCTCACATAATGATTGGATAGGAACTGTTGTGTTAATGTAAATAACATGCACACAGTGATGTATATGGCCAAAGTACAAATTTTTGCGTGTATGAATGACACATGTCTGTCTGAGGGAGTCTTGATATTACATAGGCCAACATCACTACATAATACAGGCGTTGCTGGTGTTTCCCTTTTCATTCCTTTGAAATGCTTTGTTGTCACATGGGATGTTCCTGATATATCTATATATATGTATGTATCTATATCTGGACATAAACACTCACACATATATCTACATGATGGAATACATTTCCTATACTGTTGAATGACTGCGCTGGATGATATGTTTGTGAAAAGGTCCGATGTCTGCATATCTGCCATGGCTTAATGGTAAATCACAATCGCTGTGTGTGCAGGGTCCTGGTTTTAAGCCTTGCAGAGGCTGTTTATTTTGTTGCTGGGAAGAACAAGGCCATTGGATCGGGAGAGATTAAGGCACATTAAATCAGTTGTGAGCAGGTGTGCATTGGTTTGCGTGGAGCTAAGCAATGCTAATCTCCGGTTACAGTTTTTTCCACTCAGTTAGCCTCTACATTGCTTTACCAGTGTAATACTCACATACTGGCGGCCAAACAGGCTTACACCCACTTGCTCCCGCACTTGCAAATGCACTGCATTCGGTGATTGCATCTGACATTTACACCCCTGGGTGGGAGTGAGGACTATGATATTACATTGTGATGCCTATTACATCAGATTACATGCCTACAGTATCGTGAATGGCTGCCCATTAGGCGACAGCATGCTGTTCGACTGTACAGAATCCGCGACCTGTCCAGAGTTTGATTCATATTATTGGTGTGTTCCTCTTACAATCTGCACCCATCTGGCTAATACATGGGAACTGACACTCTTCAATACAAACAAGTAATTGGGTTTTGGAACCCACATCCTTCAGCTGAATCATGTTACTGCATATCTAATATTCTATCATCTTTCAAATGTTGTCAGTGGAAT
This sequence comes from Protopterus annectens, assembly GCF_019279795.1. Lineage (NCBI taxonomy): Eukaryota > Metazoa > Chordata > Ceratodontiformes > Protopteridae > Protopterus > Protopterus annectens. The sequence goes on from NC_056730.1 coordinate 190,613,113, forward strand.
ATGTGCTTTCTGTCCTTATCAGACCTCTCATACGATTGTGGAAAAATCCAAACTGAATCAGGGACACGGCATAACAACATCAGGGACACATTTAAATTATTGGTGCTATTAACCTGACACATTGACAGACTCTGAGCATATGAATTCATACACATTTTCTGAGATAAATGATATTTATAACTCTTAATTGTTGTCGTTATTCATTACGTGTAATTCACCACCTTTCCTCCAAAAGTCACTAGTTTTAGGAGGGATTAAGTGGGACAGAGTTAGAAATTGAGTCAAAATCAGGGACGTCCCTGGAAATCGGGGACAGTTCAGAGGTATGGTCCATATTTCTTCCCCCAATGGTTTATGTCCTGTCCAGTTGATTTGCTCTTAGGGGTTGAGAGGTATGGGCGTCAGCTATGCCCATTTCAGAATATTACTTACATCCCCAGGGCGGTCCTAATACAAATGCACCAGCCAACACCTGCACGCCTAGGCCCATAACTGCATACCCATAGTTCCCCCACCTGCCACTTTTCTACAGCACTCATCCTTACTGTGGGTGCAGGTGGGGTATAAACACACCACTACGCACTGCCCACTCTCCCTGTGTCGGGACACATGTTGAACATTGTGTCGACCAATGGGTTATCAGGCTTGCACAACCTACTGGTCCATGTACATCTACAGCCTCATTTGATAAGTCATTACCTGGACTGCCTCCGATGATCATTAATTTTTGGTGTCCCACAAGGGACATCAATGTCTATGTTTCAAGATTAGACCTGGCAGGTCTCTCCCACTGGTAGTATCCTGCAGATGGTCTGGGAATCAGTGGTATGTTTCCCTTTATTGTGTGTCTGTATGTCTCACCGGCCTAGCTGGGGGGTGGGGGGGTTTCATGCTACGTGTTACACGTTTGTTTATTGGACCCCTCACCCCCCCTTATGCACGGCCTGTGAACATATGTAACTCGTAACTACTGTATCATATCCTAGCTATATACAAGTGTGTATTTACAGTCACACATATATATATATATATATATATATATATATATATATATATATATATATATATATATCTGTATGCATTACTATATACAGATATATCTGTATATGTATGCATACATGTATATTTATATTTTGCTGTCTATATATATATATATATATATATATATATATATATATATATATATATATATATCTAACAAGATATTGGTCTATGGGTGTCTGCATATGTATATATTTATATGTGAGTATGTATCTGTATTCTGTCTCTGTATGTATACATTTGTACTACGGAGAGGGAGAGGCTTATCTCTATGTCGCTATGGGTAGATATACACACACATACCTCTACATATATACATCTACATCTGATTATTCCATTCCTTGCCATATAGATTACACTTTGCTGCAGTGGGACTCGTAGTGGGTGTGGCTGCTCAGTGTGCGATGCCTCTGCCCAATGAACACATTTGCTTACATCCCTGGGGCTGGCCATATAGGCCCACATCGGCCAACACATGCACACCTAGACCCATAAGTAGCTACCCATGGTTCCCTCACCCGCACCTCCTCAACAGCACCCATCCTTACTCTGGGTCCTGGTCTGTTCTGGGCACACTAGTACACGCTGTTCACTCTCCACTTCATGGGATCCATTTCATGCAATTGTCTCGGCCCATGGGGCATCAGGCTTTCCTACCCTTGTATTCCGAGTATGTATACACCCCAGCCAGAATGTTCGGTCTATCAGCTTCTTTTGGTGTTGCCAATTTTTGGGGTGTCCCACAAGGGATGCTCCTGTCTGTGTTCCAAGATTAGAATTCACGGGTGCACTGTGTACCCCCCCCCCCCCGGTTGTATCCTGCCTGTGGTCTGGGGAGCAGTGGACTCTTTACATTGTTTGTGTGTATGTTTCCCGTGTCTGGCTTGGGGGGGTGGAAGGTCATGCTATGTGTTTCATGTTTTCTTGCTTAGGCTCCTCACTTCCATTGGCATAGCCTGTGAACATATGTTATTCTTGTGTGCTGTTTCCCATCATAGCTGTATATCTGTGTATATCTATGCACACACACACGCACACACACACACACACACACACACATATATATATATATATATATATATATATATATATATATATATATATATATATATATATATATATATATATATATATATATATATATATATATATATATATATATATATATATATATATATATATATATATATATATATATATATATATATATATACATATATGTATATATAATTTTATTTGTCTCTAGCTGCTCTACTTAGTTCTCACTCTGACTGTTAGTAGAAATAGACATAGCCTCATAAAAAGTATCCTTTTGATACCTTTAGGTAGTGGATAGGGCACTGCTTAGATTTAGTCACGATTATTGATGTGGCTAGATAGCCTTGGACAATATAGTGTTATAATTTATCTCTGTCATGTTAACTTAGCCACATGGTGCACTGCATTGCCATTTTCTGTATTCATAATGTGGTCTAACTGCCTTGAATTGTTTTATTAAGTACTCTATCTGCTTGGATTAGTCTCTGATTGTTTGTTGGATATTTCTGCTAAACCCAGTACCCACAAAACAGGCTGGGGCACTGTATTATAGTTATATTTTGTAGAGTGTTTGTGCTTTTAATTCCTGTCCATTCTCTGCCTAATCTGTACTGTTCCCTACCCTTAATATTGCTGTCCTCCACTGCTACCTCTCTCACTACCTCCCCTCTACACCTTCCCTACTTCCATGTCTATCCCTTGACCTCTCTAACCACCTATTATATTACTTCTAAACCTATCTTTTGAGCTCTATACCCTCCCACTATATTACCTGCTTTTATTTTTCCTCTACTGATTATTCCACTAGCTCTTCCCCTTTTTTTAACCTACACTTCTATAACATTTTAATAACCTAACCTAGTGTGTCTCTCCTCTCATTTTACAGTTCCACATCACCGAAGCTCACTCCAGAAGTTCCCATCCTGCCTCTAAACAAAAGGAACACCTCCTGCAATACCTTGGGCATTTCCCTGGAGCTTTGTTGGCTAGTTTGTGCTTATAGACCTACAGTGAAGACTTCCCAAACATAGACTCTGTGAATGTAGGTAGCCTAAAACTACGTACTGTACCAGTAACTACCTACTTATAGATTATTGTTATTCTCCAACCTCCTATGTAAGCGATTCAGCAGCCTACCATGGTCCAAACGAAATTACTCCCCCCCTCCAGGCCATATTTGTCCCAAACACTTTCACAGTAAATCCTTAACTGGCCCCCTCACCTTCTTAACTTCCTACTTAATATTACCACTAGGTGGTAGCACCTACCAACACCTACAAGGTATAGCATTAACCTAACCTTGGCTTTAATCATTTAATCATGTATTTATAGCTCAAGCCCCAGTTCTTCTTTCTTTCTCTTAAACTGGGAAAAGTGGTAAAACTCCCTTCCTGAAAAACTCACCATACCTGAACCAGGCATCATTCACTCTGTCCATTAGTTTCTCCCTTAACTGGTTCTACATCTACTTACCTGCTTACCTTACTATTTTACTGGCAGTGGCTGATACTTTTTTGCCTCTGTTTTTTCTTTTCTTTTTCTTTCCCGCACCGTTTGCCCTGCGGGCTCACTCCTCTCCCCTCCCCTACCCTACCCCCAAATCTGACCCACCCCCACTACATCTACATTTATACCCACACAACCACTCCCACTTCCTATCCTTCACTTAACTCCATCCCCTTACACCCCTCCTCTTCCTACTCCCTACCCCACCCACCATCCTTACATCCCATATCTTCCACCCACATGATTCAACACCATATACAGCTTCCTCATATTCTTACCATGATTACAAACTATACACCCCTTTCGACTACACTATTACTTCTTCTGAACCTCACCTATATCCACTACCTAACCCAGTCCAACCCCTTAACTCACATACCACCCTGTCACACAACAACCTCAATCCTCACATCTCAATCACACTCACTTATCTCAATACATCCTTCCCTATATCCCATCAACAACAACCTTTGCTTTCACTACAAACTCATTACTCCCCATACAACCTCATTTCCCACTCTACTTCCTATATCCCTCAGAAATCTCATAACTCAGAACACATAAACAAATCAATCCAAACACCTTCATTACATAATCCAACTTCTATCATACATACTTTTATCTGGAGATATACATCCCAACCTTGGCCCAACCACCCCTACCTTTACATCTCATTCCATCCTACTATCAGCTTTTAATGCCCAAAGCATAACTAACAAAATCCCCAACCTACAGGCCTGGCTACTCTACAATAAGCCCGGCATCTTAGCCATATCTGCAACCTGGTTAAAAACCCACATAAAAGATGCTGAAATAGTACCACCTAATTACTCCATAATCAGAAAAGACAGAACCCACAAAAAGGGTAGTGGTGTAGCCATACTCTACTCATCGTCTGTTTGCATAACTCCCTACAATAAACCCATCCTCCAATTTGCTAGCGCTGAATTAATACTAGCTCTATTTCAGTTAAATAAACACATAAGCATAGCCTCCCTTTACATTCCCCCTGGAGACAACATTTCAGTACTCGAAGATATCCTCTCCTGGCTTTCTACTAATATCAGTAATGAAATTATAATCTTGGGAGACACAAACATTAATTGGGCCTCCATTCAGTCTCCTGCACACTCCCTAAACATCAACCTATATAATTACTCTCAACTCATCAACTCCATTACCCGACCCACTAAAGACTTTACCAAAGGCAGCATCCTAGACTGGATCCTAGTCTCTCACCCCCACTACTACCCTGACAGTGGTACTCTTCCCGACTCCCTCAGCTACCACCTTCCCACCTTTGCTCGGCGTTTTCCTTCTCCCTTACAAATAACTCATAATTATAGCAGTACCCGATGCCTAAAAAACTTCAACCCAAAAGCCTTCTCTGACTCACTAAAATCACTCAGTTGGCACCCTTTAAAAACTCTTCCCCTGGAAAATGCTACTCAACACTTCAACACAATTTTCCTAAACCTTCTAGATAGTCACACCCCCACAAAAACCAAAAGAATTAAAAACAAAACCGCCCCTTGGCTAACAAAAAACTGTCATGCGACTTAGAGACAAAGCCTGGGCATGTTACCAAAGGAATAAAACCCCCCTCTACCCTTAATGAGTACAAAACTCTTCGCAAGTCAGTAAAAAAACTTATCAAAGCAGACTGCCAAAACTACTTCTTGCTACTCCAAAGCAACCATAAAACTAATCCACAAAAGTTCTGGAAAGGGGTCTCTAACCTACTTAAACCTGCACAACTGCTAACCCAAGTCCAGACCCAAATGTTCAAGATATAGATCTTGCCACCCAATTCAACTCTTTCTTCATAAACTCTATTTCCAAACTAACTTCTTCCTTCTCCAATAATACACCACCTCCTACCTCCACTTCTCCTCCACCACCCCCTCCATCTCCAGTCTCTAATCTCCCTTCCTCTCAACCACCACCATTCTCCATAAAACCCATCCCTACTTTTACCATAAAAAAACTCTTGCAAAAACTAAGACCTAGCACCAATGCCCCCAACAACATTCCCTCATACTTCCTCAGTATAGCTGCCGAAGCCATTGCCTTCCCAATAAGCATCCTAATCAACCGCTCTATCCAAGAAGGTCTTGTTCCGCAACTCTGGAAAAAGGCTTTCATCATTCCCCTTCACAAAGGAGGCATTGATACTAACATCACCAACTTTCGGCCCATTGCCATTCTCTCTCCCATCTCAAAACTCCTCGAGAAATGTATCCATCTTCAACCCCTTCCCTATCTCTTGGACAACAATTTATTAACTCCCACCCAACACGGCTACAGAACCAATCACAGCACTATGACCACCCTCCTTTCTTTCCTAGAAATAGTTAATAAAGCTAGAGATTCTGGTCTTACAGTATCTACCATCCTACTTGACCTCTCTAAGTCCTTCAATACCATCTCCCATAACCTACTACTTACTAAATTATCTAGCCTAAACCTATCACCTTCATCTCTCATTTGGTTCACCAGCTACCTCTCCAACAGGCAACAAGCTATCAAATGGAAAAAAGCTACCTCCTGTTTCCTCAACACCCCTACTGCTGTCCCACAAGGTTCCATACTGGGTCCTCTGCTCTTTAATATATTCATCAATGATTTTTTCCGATCCATTCCTTATGCTAACATTATTCAATATGCAGATGATTCTACAATTGTCTGTTCTGCCTCATCCATCCCAACTCTCTTACAACTAACTCAAAATGCTTTCTCCGACACTGAACAATGGATGAAAGACAATCATCTAGCACTCAATGCAGCAAAAACAAAACTTATGATATTCACCCCCTCCAAAACTAGCACCATTGACAAAAAACTATTCTCTGTCACCAGCCAAAATAATACACCTCTTGAGCTGATATCCAAAACCAAACTATTAGGATCCAGATTGATGACAAGCTTAAATTCAATTCCCATCTCCTACTAAACATAAAAAAACACCAAAAACTCAGTATGCTCTACCGACACAACTGATACCTCACTTTAGCTGCTAAGCTCACTCTCTCTACTACATTTCTCTTACCCTCCCTTCTTTATGGTGCCCCTCTCCTTACACACCTACAATCTACTCTCAAAACAAAACTGTCCTCTTGTTATTACAAAATAGCTTACACACCTACAATCTACTCTCAAAACAAAACTGTCCTCTTGTTATTACAAAATAGCCAAATTTGCCACTAACACCAGACCATCAACCCATCACTGTGTACCTCTCCACATACTCAACTGGCTAGAATGTCCCAACTACCTCTCCTATATTCAGCTCACCTATGTACACAAACTCATTTGCCAACCTTCCCTTTGTCCCTCCCTCTCCTCTACCTTTAAAATGCACCACCCAAAATGGCTCCTAAGATCTAGCAATCAAAACCTAATTGAAGTATATAAACCCCTTTGCCCCCCAGTAGAAAACCTACTACCCTTTTCCCTAGCATGCTTATGGAACTCCCTCCCTCCATTCGAACCATCACTAGCCTCCCATCCTTTAAAAAATCACTTTACTCCCATCTAACATGAGAATGTTCCTGCTCCCACCCCTCTTAACTTATTCTCCATCCCGTACTGCCTTCCACTTCACATACTTGAAATACCAACTCCATTTTTCACATCTAGCAATCAACATATTATTCTCAACTATCTACTTCCAACTTACTTCAACCAACCTCCTATTTTCACCTAATCCTACTATTTTTTATCTTATGAAAAGACAAACTTACTAGTGCATTGTTGTTAAAAAAAATATATATATACACCTTTGTCTATTTAATCACAGTAACTTTTGTTATCTCTTAAAACGAGAAATAGTTTAACTGTAAATTGTTGCTATCTTTTGTGTAATCTTTATGTTGGAGATTTTCTCCCCAGGACTCCATTGAAAATGGGTTCTTTTGGCCCAATGGACTATCCTGATTAACCAACTGCAAATAAATAAAAAATAAATAAATATGTGTGTGTGTGTGTGTGGGTGGGTGTGTCTGTAAAGCAATACATACCCCGTGCAAATGCACTTACACATGCTTACTGACTTTTATATATGCTTGAACCTGCTTACTAGTGCCTTAGTCATTATGACACTGACACTTCGCTCCAGTTAACTTTTAATTGATATTTTGCAGGTTATACAGTGGACAGATATCGCAATATGTTCATGTACAGATTACCGATGATAAATGGTATGTGATGCAGTGGGATTCGGTACGGGAATGTCTGTTCGTTAGGCGGTTGCTCTAACCAATACACTATTGCTGTGCTGCTTCATTTGCATATATATACCCATATACCCATGGCTCCTGGTTCCTCAAACACACACCCCAACACCTCCCTAATACTGCAGTCATCCATTCTCCAGTTGGATTCGCAGTGTATCCACACCACTGCACATTAGCCACTCCCTACTCCTATAGACACATCCCATCGGTTGACTCACTCCATGTATCCTCAAAACTCCCAAACGTTTAGTCCACAAACATTGGTGACATGAGCAACCAAAAGAATACTATTTGCAATTTTTGGGTTGTTCCACATGGGACACGCATGCGTTTATGTCAAGATTAGACTCTATACTTCATTACATTCTTACTCCCGTTAACATAACACTACAATAAATTAATAAGTATGACTCTGTGGTAATGCACACATTACACAAGAGAGCCTAATTATGTACATGTTCGGCATATTTGTATTACAAATAGACCGGTTTAGTAATTGGCGTTGTCGTAGCAGGCAGATCACAGGAATGATTCCATGTGTGGGAAAGTCCTCACATTTGATTTTTTTCAGCACAGCACTGACTTCGGACATTGTACACACTTCTGCATATTAGCAGTTTTGTCCTGTCCCTCTTTTGCCCAACCTATTATTCCATCTACTGTTGAGGTTTGTAAGGCCACATTCATGTTATTTATGTCTGCAAATGGAATGAATGTGTTACAGAGAATGTACTTCTACATATTGATGTCTGCATGTGTGTATGCATATATACTTATAACGAACTCGTTGACCTCCACGGGGCGGTCCGATTAGAACCAGCCCATCCAACCCTGGCACGCCTGGCTCCATAATGTCATACTCATACTTCCTCCACCCCACCTGTGTTCAACATACACGCATATCATCCATTGTCCACTTGTTATCGCAGCCATGACGCACATCCACACATTGCCCTCTCCCGAGCGTTAGGGGCCCTACACTTATGTTGTCCCAACCCATGTATTCTCAGGCTTTCCCACCATTTAGTCCTTGAAGATACCTGCCCTTGCTTGTGTAATGGTTGGATGGCCAAATGGTCTATCAATTTTTGGGTAGTCCCACCAGGGACTACCCTCTGTGTGTAAAGTAGACTTAGCAAATCAACAATGTTACTCCCACTAGTAATATCCTGCCTGTGGTGTGAGTAGCAGTGCTTTGCTCACTCCTGCCCAGCTTGATATGACATACGCTGACAGTGCTATATAATACTGGGGTTGCTGTTGATTCCCTTCTCATTCCTCTTGTATGCTTTATTGTTACATTGTTCTTTCTTCATATTTATATGTATATATATATATATATATGTATATATATTATATATCTGTATATACTTATATACATTTCCTATGCTGGGCTCTGCTTAGACCCGTGCAAGTGCACTCAGACTTGCTTACTGGTACTTATATGTGTTTACTGTGGCTTATTTGTGCTTACATCTGCTTACTAGTACCTTATTCATTATGACAGTGCAACTTTGCTTGAATGATATTTAAGTTAAATATCTCACGTGATACTCTTATGTCGGTTTTACGGCAAAACAACATTCTTTCCACATGGAAAATGATATGTGCTATTGTTGGGTTTGAACCGTGAATGCACATCTGGAATACTCCCCACCGTTTTAAATCATGTTTCACATAGTACACAGATATCTATGTACTCCAGGGTCTGCAGGGTCTGTAAGGAGCGGAGGTTCTTGTTTAGGCTCCTAGAACTGATCAGTGAAACCTTCTCAGCAGTCCATGCTGGCAGGTTTATCAGGTTGTCCTTCATGGACTGTCAAAAAGCCCTATTGTTACATTTGGTCTCTTACTGACTGCTAAGAGGTGACCTCTGTCTTATATACCAGCCATCCTCCAACCCATTACTGATAGATTTACTTCACATCCACAAGTTAAATGACATCAAAAATAATGGATCCAGGGAGCTAAACTCTTCTGTGACATTAGCTGAACAGTTTGGAGGGAATGTTATATCTTGCAGAGGATACCAGTGCTTTGGAACAAACTCCTCATCCACGTAAAACAAAGCTCATTCCTGACTATATTCAAGTCTTATTTGGATCAATGAGTGTGAAACTAAACAATTTACAGCCCCTGCACTACTAATGGACAGAGGCAACTCCTAAATATGTTATCCCAGTCTATGGGTCCTCTCCAAATATATATTTTCTGATCTAGTACACATGTAACATGCCCCCTGCACTCTGAAAGTGCCGTACAACACTTTTTAAATGCATTTCATTGTCCACGAACACTGAAAGCAAATATAATAGTAAAACAATGTCCACAGACACTGAAATAGCTAGAATATTAAAAAATAAATGCATGGGGTGTGTGACAGGTACTGTCACACACCCCCTGCATTGTGAAAGTGCCATATGATACTTTCCAAGTGCTTTCAGTGTCCACAAACACTAAAGCAGGGAGTTTAGATAGGAAGCAATGCAGGGGGTATGTGAAGGTACTGTCACACACCCCATGCATTGTCAAAGTGCTGTATGGCACTTTTCAACTTCTTTCAGTATCCATGGACACTGAAAGCAGCTATGCAGATAGGAAGCAATGCAGTGGGTGTATGACAGGTACTGTCACACACCCCCTGCATTGCAAAATTGCCGTACGGCCATACACCTCAACTGTATAAGGTTTCACAGAATGTCCAGATGTCTGCCTCTTTTTGGTGCCTTCCTCAAATACCTGTCCCTACCTGGCAAATAGCAGAGGATTGGAGTCATTAAATAATGACAAACATTTGAGATTAAGACTCCATATCCTTCGGAAAAGTCATGCTAATACAATACCTGTTATTTTATCAACTTTCTAAGTTTGTAAGAGCAATATTTAAAATCTGTCCCAATGTGTGCCCTTACAATTTCCTTACTGTGACTGACAAAGAGTATTGATACATGTAAATAAACTGGTTTTATTAATTTCCTTTCTTTTCCATTCTAAGGTATGTTTAAGTGCAGCTGAGTGGGTTTGCATGTTAGGGCCTTCTGCTCAGCATTGCTTAAACATCCCATAGCAGCTAAATAAAAATGTATAGCTAAAATCCACAAGATAGTGTAGTGGTTAGAGTCCTGGCTTTGCAGGTTCTATAAATAACATTGACCAATGTACGAGGTCCTGTGATGTGTTTCCCTTTTTATTTCTTCAAGGTGGAATGCAAAGTGCTAGACAACCACCCTACACTGAAGCTGAGACAACAGAAATTAGTGACGCAATCAAACCGTGGTGTAATGTTTGGCCATAGCCAACAGCATCTGCGGGAGTGGACCGCCCTGTGGGATGACCTTGTCAACAGGGTAAATGATGTGTGCCAGCATGCATGTACATATGAACAGGTTAGGCATCGTGTGACTGACCTCCTCCATCATGCCCTGTGAAGAGCTGCTCCAGTGGCCAGGGACCGTACAGCCACAGGTGGGGGTCCTGCTATGCAGGTCCCACTTACACCTACTGAGGGAGCTCCTTGCCAACCTTGGGGCAGCCACCACACACCAACAGCCAAGTTAACACACCCACATTGTGGAGGTGGGTGGTACCCAGACAACAGGCAAGGAGTGTCCAGGTAAGGCCCCAGTGGACATCAGTTAACTACTGTAGCAGCCATACTGGCATCCATAGAGTATCTTGATGCATATGATAGGTCAGAACGCAGTTGTGGGTGGGGTTTTGTAATGCACAGAAGTGCACATCTATGGTGAAGGACAGCAAAGTGTGTAGTATTGGAGTTTGTACTGCAAATGTGCAAAAAAGCAGCATTGATCTTGTACCAATGCCCCATGCTGACAATATCTGTCTCCCACAACTACATAGGTCTCTCTGGTCTGGATGTAGAACAGCAGCCTGAAGGCGGTGAGTAAGGAAATGTCCTGTTGTGGCTCACCAATACCCCAGGCATGTTAAGGGCATGCATTTTACCATGCACACAACTGTTACTCTTAGACATATGGCGATATGTGCATGTTCACTTGTGGTGGGGTTAACTGCATTGCATCACAGTGGTCATTACAGGGGCCTATTTGCAGGAGATGTAACATGTCTGTAGCATACCTCACAACCTACAAACTACTACATAGGTGGTAGTCCCCTAAATACAGAAGACGAAATAAGGGATCTGGGGACCCAAGTAGATAGTAATCTCACCTTTGATAATCACATTGCCAAAGTGAAAATCCTTCTACGTGGCCCACCTAATCACAAAAGGGTTCGCATCCAGATCAAAAGAGGTCATTGTGCCCCTCTACTTATCACTCATCAGACCCATCATAGAGTACAACGCCCCATTTGGGATGTACCTTACAAGACACCTGCAACAGCTGGAAAGACCACAGAAGTACCTCACCAAGAGGATCACTGGCCTCAAACAGATGCCCTATGCAGCTTGACTGAAGAAATTTCATCTGTACTCAGTTGCATACTGCCTACTCAGAGATGATCTCTGCCTGACTTACAAGGCCATGTCCAACCCAGAATTGATGGACATGCTCCACCTAAAGAAAACCTTATCCCCGCGAGCCACATGCTCTATGGATCTAAACCTCACCACAACAATAGGACGAGCTGGAGGGATAGATTCCTGTCCCAGAGACTTACCATGCTTTGGAACAAGATGCCAATCTACATTAGGTAAAGCTCCTCACTAACACTCTTCAAAAGAAATCTTGACGAGTGGATGGGAAACAGAAAGTTTACCTCAGGGATCACTTCAGTGGTTTTGCTGGACAGAGGTACAGGGAACTAATCTAAGGGGGCGGCGAAAGCCAACACATTCTGGCTAGGCTTATAAATGCCTTCGGGCAGATAGCCTAGTATCTACCTATGAACCTATGAACCTATATTCCCCCTAAAAGATTTGTTTCTTTTTCAATTGAATTGTACAGGTTATAGGTCACATTAAAGGTGGGAAAAGTTTTGAAATTATTTATTGTGGTCTCATTTTATATGTGACAAAACCCTGGCATTTTAACAGGGGTGTGTACACTTTTTATATCCAATGTAAACTTAGAAAGTTGCTAGAGTAACAGGATTTGTTTTAACATACATTTATTGCAGGTTTTGAAGTCTGAAACACATATGTATGTCATTAATTAGTGACGTCAGTCCTCAGATCATCCCAGTAATGTGTCAGACAAACACTGGCATTATGAGGAACAGATGAAAAATATGAGCCAGACAGCTAGACATTTTGCGAAAATCTGTACAGCTGAGAGGTATGTTCTTTAGGAGTTGCCACTGTGCTATACGGGTGAACAGCAATAATGCGTATATGGATGCAGTGTGTGCTAGGTGAAGGCCCATCACCTACTAACACTTCTCACATATCCCAGAAGTGTATATTAGTAGTAACATTAAGTGGAAATGGCTGGACTGCATGATGTTGATAGTCTGTTCAGAGTGTGTATGTTGTGGTCTGACTGTGTGTCATGCATGTCACCATTCAGATATTGTGAGGTCTGTGCAATGCCTTTGTGCCACCTCTCCTGTATGTGTCTGTGTGTGAGTTCATGTGTGTGTGTGTGTGTGTGTGTGTGTGTGTGTGTGTGTGTGTGTGTGTGTGTGTGTGTGTGTGTGTGTGTGTGTGTGTGTGTGTATGTGTGTGTGTGTGTGTGTGTGTGTGTGTGTGTGTGTGTGTGTGTGTGCGTGTGTGTGTGTGTGTAAATCTTGCCCTCACAGGTGGACATGGGGGTCATGGTACCTCCCGCTTACAACCTGATGTCAGTGTCTCTCCCGACTCTGACGATGATCATTGTGAGGAACAGGTGGGGGTGTCAGGGGCTGAATCTGTGCCATTGGTTGGCATCCCACTGTCAACTACAATGTACCCGCACACAGTCACAATGCCCACATATACCCCATCCCCAGCGGCCACAGATAATGAACAGTTGGTGGGTGGTGGCATGGAGCAGGCTAGTGTGGTGACTATGGCAAGTGTGAGTGTAGACACTAGCCATAGCCAGAGAGACCTGGCGAGGTCCCACACAGTTGGATGGACAGGGGTGCTCGAAGGAGGACTGCTGCCCATCAAGCCCCTGTTGCAAGTGCCACAGCAGGTGTCACCAGATGCATGTTTTGGGCCATCATGGAGGCATAGGCATGTATTGAGTGCAACACCAGACAGATACTCAGGGTCTTGGATGCAACTATTCCTGGCATCCATGATGACATACATGCCCTTGCTGAGGCCACACATCACCATAGTGAGGTCATGGATTGATGGTGGGGTGAGACCTTGGCAATCCTCAACCATGGAATGTGTGTGCTGGAGCGTGTAGTGGGAGATGGGTGTCTGCCACATGGACATAGGTCAGCACCAAGATCAGCTGAAGGTCTACGGGTCTGTGCACATTCACACTCCTGTAGTGGCAGTACCACCAGCACTACCGAAGGGGGGCTGCTGTCCACACCACAACAGGGCTGGCCATGAGCACGTGATCCTGGCCAGTCCCATCAGGGACATGGATCCAGCAGACAGCAGTCACAATCAGGGAGTAGTACTGCATCTGGCCTTGGGTCTGATGGTGCCAGTGAGACTTCTGGCAGGACCAGTTCCCATGTCCATGGCCAGAGACGGTGAACTTTACACCCTGCCATGTATGGTCCACAGCTGTCCAACATACCCCTGTGTAGGGCAGCCACATTGTGTGACTGTTTGCATACAAACATACACACACACACACACACACACACACACACACACACACACACACACATCTCTATCACAGGCAGGTCACCTCCAGACACACATAGCACATTTGCACAGCCCATTTATATAACACCCCTCCAAACACACACATGATGTCAACCATATGGCCCAGACTAGGCCTCTGGCAAACCCACACCACACCTTGTGCATATGATGATACCTCTGCCACATCCCTGTCATCCATACCATCGATGCAGGGACATGCTAATATGGGTCTGATGTATAGGGTGAATATAGTACAGTGTAACTATGTAATGCTGTGTAAGGTGCTGTCTGCTTGCATTTGTTATGGGTACACCTCAAAGTGTATGTACCTTATTAGCCATGATGCATTATTGGTGTTATTACCGCTGACTGAATGTAGTCTGACATGCTATATTCTATTTGTGTTCCAACTGTCTGTGTGTCTGCTGGCTGTGGCCCTGCAAACAGTACCATCTGGGAGTATGGCAGATTGACTCTCTTCAAGAGGAATCTTGATGAGTGGATGGGGGATCATAGGTTTACCCCGGGTATCACTTCTGTGTCACTGTTAGACAGAGGCACAGTATACTAACCTCGAAAAATGGCATAGCAAAATTAATTTAAAATGGGTGGCAAAAGCCATACACACTCTGGCTAGGCTTATAAATGCCCTAGGGCAGATAGCCTAGTATGAACCTATGAACATATGGAAACACATTGACTGTATCATAGCCAAGGTACAGCTGTATATGTACATGTTTACCAGGTGTGTATGCATGCAGCAGTGTGTGAGGGACACTGTTAACAGACAGTGTGACCTTGCTTGCATTCCCCCTTGTGACAGACAGCTAGCCTAAATACATGTCACCTCAGTGTTCTGTAGTACCACAGGCTTATACATACACAGAGGTTACTGGAGTACTGGCACTAGGTCCCTCACAAGCCTAACCATGACCTTAACCACAACAGATTTTCCTATCTTATGGGCACACAGTAGTCACAGGGCCTTCTCATGTCTACATTTTGCACATACATGGGCAACACGCAATGTGTGTGTGACATTATCAGTGGCGGAGTGTGGGACATGAGTTGTAGTAATGTGACAGTTGGCAGCACATAGCATGCCCACAGCAAGTGCAACACACAGGATGTCCTCTGGTATGCTAGTATGATACCTTCTTTGTGTGACTAGTATGACACCTTCTTTGTGTGGCATTACCTTCACTTACAGTATTTCCCATGACATTAAGGTGCTTCTGATGTGCAATCATTTCTCTATGCAAGCAGTGCAGAACTGTATGACATGTTTCTTGTCCAACAGTTCTGGGACCTCTTTTAACTGTTTCAATTATCATCACAGGTTACACCTTGCCAAACATGTTCAGACATACCTCTCAAATGTACAGTTTACATAGACTGTCCTGATGCATGCCACATATCAGTAGTCCCATTTTCTCATACACCTGTGTCTGTCTGGCAAATTGTTGCCAAACCATTGCAGGCTGCAGTCATAACATACTGGTAGACATTATGAGTTGCACACTTTATACCATTCAGACCATCTATGCTAATGCAAACTTGTTATGCTATTACCGTTATATGTTTGTAAGAGCAATATTTGATTGGTTTCCCTATTATGTGTCCTTTCTCACCCATTTATATATGGCTTTGTAAACATTCCTTGCTCTAACAGCTTGGTGGGTACAGATGGTGCAGATTGTCCTGATTCCTGACACATGATTTCTTCACATCAGCCATGAACATGTGGTTTTCTGGCCAACATCTGGTAAAATCATGACAGATTGACATTGTAGGTTAATGACAGCTATTGTTATGTAACAACACATACCCTTTGGAAGGTGCATTCAGTTGCATGACCTGTTCCGCTATCTGTTTCCCATGTGTGTCACAAATATGTGATGGGTGTGCCAAATGTTTACTATTTGCCCCAATTTCACATATGGCGTTCACCTGATGTCTGTCTGTAGACTGCTGCAAGGTGATGTGATACAGTGATAGAGGAACAGACTATCGGCATTATGTTTCAGACAGGTTAAGGTCTGCTGCTGCCATGTCTGTCACTACAGTGACTGTGACAGTTTGGCAATGTGTCTCATAGGTTCATAGGTTGATACTAGGCTATCTGCCCTAGGGCATTTATAAGCCTAGCCAGAGTGTGTTTGGCTTTCACCACCCTTTTAGATTAGTTGACTGTGCCTCTGTATAGTAGGTCACAGAAGGTAGCCCTTTTAAGGTGAGTTTACTGTACCTCTGTCAAGCAGGGACACAGAAGAGATCCCAGGGGTAAACTTATGATCTCCCATCCACTCATCAAGATTTCTCTTGAAGAGGGTCAGCAAGGGGCTCTGCCTAACATGGATTGGGATTTTGTTACAGAGTGAGGGGAGCCTCTGGGATATGAATCTGCCCCTCCAGCATGTCTTATTTACTTCTGTGTTAAGGTTCAAGTCCCTGGAGCATGTAGCTCTAAGGGATTTGGATTTCCTGAGGTGAAGCATGTCCAGTAATTCTGGGTTGGACATGGCTTTATACGTCAGGCACAGATCGCCTCTGAGTAGGTGGTACGCAACTGAGTAGAGCTGGAGTTTCTTTAGCCGAACTGCATAGGGCATCTGTTTGAGCCCCTTGATCCTCTTGGTGAGATACTTTTGGGGTCTTTCCAGTTGCTGAAGGTGTCAGGTAAGGTACATCCCAAATGGAGCATTATACTCAATTATGGGCCTGATGAGTGATGAGTAGAGGGGCACAATGACCTCTCTTGATCTAGATGTGAACTCTTTCGTGATAAGGTGGGCTATATAGAAGGTCTTTCTAACCTCTTTGGCAATGTGATTGTCAAAGGAGAGATTGCTATCTACTTGGGTCTCCAAGTCCCTAATTACTTCTTCCGTACTTAATGGATTACCACCTATGTGGTAATTTGTGGGCACTTTGTTTTTCCAAAAGGGAATGACTATGCACTTTTTGGCATTTAGCTTTAGTCCATGGCTCTGGCACCAGTTATCCATCTCTGTGAGACCCTTTTGGAGAATGCTTGTGTCAGCCGAAGAGTCGATTACAGCACCCAGTTTGCAGTCATCTGCAAACTTGGTCAGCCATAGTCAACCTGTGTTAGCTTGTACCATGGAGAAATATATACAGAACAAGAGAGGTCCCAAGACTGAGCCTTGTGAGACACCACTTATAACTGGTTTAGAGTCTGACATGGCACCTGCTATTCTGACCATGTGGGTTCTATCCCTGAGCCAGTTTGCAACCCATCTTGTGACATAGGGGTTGATATTTAAGCTGGTGAGCTTATTTATGATGCCCGAGTGGGGTATTGTGTCGAAGGCTTTTGCGAGGTCCAGGTAGGCTGTGTGGACTACCTTCCCTTCATCTATGGCTTTGGTAACTGTTTCAAAGAAGTCGACCAGGTTCAAGAGGCAAGATCTGCACTTAACGAAGCCGAATTGGGCAGGATCCAGTGTCTGGAGGTTCCCAATGTCTTTGTTTATGATTTCCATGATGATACACTCCATAGCTTTGCAGACCAGGCTAGTCAGGCTTATAGGGTGATAGTTTCCTGGGTCTGTTGTCATAAATGCCCATTGTTGAGGGTCACAGACAACATATTGGTTGCAAACATCTGGATATTCCATATACATATGTACAGATGGCTGGTATGGCCTGTACAGTTTAACATGTTGCATGTACAGCAGATGCGATTAACTGGCTCTGCAAAGTAATGCCATGGTGAGGGAGTCAACAGCCCTTAAAATGGTATAACTGACTCACACAACAGCCATAGAGAATATGTTTCACACACACACACACACACACACACACACACACACACACACACACACACACACACACACACACACACACACACAGTATTACAGTTGTCAGTAGTTTAGAACCCCTACCTATCTAGTTATTAGTACTACAGTGTGATGCTATCACGTGTGCCATGGAGCTTATAGGGTTGAAGAGTGTCCCAAGGTTTGTCTAAGGTGATTAATATCACCAGACCTTGTAAAGTATGGCAATGGGCAGTGTACTGGGAGGGTAAGGCCTCAAAATACTGTATCCTACAAATATACATGCTTACAAACACACTTATACACACACACACACACACACACACACACACACACACACACACACACACACATTTGCCAGAATTGAGACTAGAACCTCTGCCTATCTAATTAATTGTACTCTAGTATTACACAGTTATTGCATGATCCACGGGCTTATAGGCCTGAGAAGTGTATGCAGGTACTTCTGTGGTGGATGACATCAGCAGCCTTTGTAAAGAGGGCAGTGGGAAATGTACTGGGTGGGACACACCTCAAAATGATAAAACCCACACCCTCAGAGGATATGGCCTCAACCAAACACACACACAGAGTACTGTTCTCAAACACACACGCACACACACACACACACACACACACACACACACACACACACACACACACACACAGTATCGGGTTCAGAACCCCTACCTGTCTAGTTGTTGGTACTACAGTGTTATGCAGGTATTGCAAGTACCACAGAGCTTATAGGGTTGGAGAGTGTCCCAAGGTAATTCTAAGGTGTATAACATCACCAGTCCTTGCTAAGTATGGCAAGGGGGATGTGTACTGGGAGAGAAAGGCGTCAAAGTACTGTATCTTATAAATATACATGCACACACACACACACACACACACACACACACACACACACACACACACACACACACACACACACACACACACACACACACACACACACACACACACACACACACTTACATTTGCCAGGACTGAGATTAGAACTCCTACCTCTCTAGTTATTTGTACTATACTGGTACGTGGTTATTGCATGCGTCCACAGAGCTTATAGGGCTGAGGGTTGTCCAACAGTACTTTAAGGTGAATGACATCAACAGCCCTGGTAAAGTATGCAATGGGAAGTGTACTGGGAGAGAAAGGCCTCAAAATACTGTATCCTACAAATATACACACTTACAATCACACACACTTTCATTTGCCAGGACTGAGATTAGAACTCCTACCTATCTAGTTATTTGTACTATGCTGTTACATGGTTATTACATGTGCCATAGCACTTATAGGGCTGACGGTTGTCCAACAGTACTTTTAAGGTGAATTACATCAACAGCCCTTGTAAAGTACGGCACTGGGACATGTTGTGGATGGGACGGTCTGCAAAACACTTTTTCCTACAAACATACACACACATTTGCCAGTACTGAGAGTGAAACCCCTGCCTATCTAGTTATTTGTGCTATAGTGTTACCCAGTTATCACATGCACCACATAGCTTATAGGATTGAGGTCTGTTCAAAGGTACTTCTAAGGTGAATGACATCAGCAGATCTTATAAAGTGGGGCAATGGGAAGTGTATTGAGTGGGAAAGGCCTAAAATTGAGATTAGAACCCCTACCTATCTGGTTATTTACACACACACACACACACACACACACACACACACACACACACACACACACACACACACACACACACACACACACACACATGCTGGGACTGAGATTAAAACCCCTACCCATCTAGTTATTTGTACTATAGTGTTACACAGTTATTGCACATGCTATAGAGCTGATAGGCCTGAAGACAGTCCAAAGGTACTTCTAAGATGAATGACATCAGCAGATCTTGTACAGTAAGGCAATTTAGCGGCATGGCCTTTCATTTGTGTTTTGTGGACTGTGTTATGTTGGTAGTATGGACCCATGACAATCCCTACAAAGGCAGTAGGGATGAGGCATGGGCCTTTTCCAGAGGCCTGTACACCAGATGAGACAGATGCAGGCCATCTGTAGCAAGGCAGCACATTCTGTCAATCGTATGTTCCAAGACACACGGGCAGTAGATCCCCCTGGGATGACACCGCTAAGTGAACCAAGTGTTATTGACAATTGCTTTCTGTTTGTATTAAGCCAGCACTCTGGGTGACAGCAGGATGCTGCTTAAGGCTAGGGTCATACCTGCATGGGACACATATTCAGCAGGCTGAATCAGGTCTGTCTTCCTATAGTCTGGGAGGCACATCTGACATCGTTCACACTGCCATGGACCAGGCCAGAGTGATACCTGTACCTGTTGTGTGTTGACTTGAGTGCATGTGTGATATGGCAGATTATGGCACCTGACAAACAAGTAGCCATGCCTTTCTCCTTGGTGTGTGGCACATCTGTGTGTCTCACAGTGGGGTCTAACATGAGTAATATGTTGGGTGCATAGTATCGCCTTAGTGGTTGCAAGACCCTGGTATGTTGACTATGCATAGTCTGTGATGTGTGGGTTTGTGGAGTTCTCATGTGTTCTTGCCTCTGAGGTGTCCTTTGCTTGGGGTTTTGATTTTTTTGTGGACCTCCACTTATGTAGGGGTGTGTGTTGTATATTTGAAGATGATGTTTACTGACTCCATACACTGCAGGGCACCTATGTTACTGCAATATTTGTTCTGGTGTGCACATTCTCCATTTGTCTGGCCAGTGGTTCCCTTTCCCCTTATGTGTGTCTCTTTGTCCTTCTGTAGTCCAGTCACAGGCTTTGCCGAGAATGTCTGCTGTTATGTATTGGTAATTTTGGTGTGAGTGGGGTAAATTCCATAACATCACACACAAGGTTATGGACATCACACCTCTGAGCATATCTATGCAGCAGATTGCCCATCATTGCACCACTACATCTGCTGTGCTCCTCAGACAGTTTGTGTTACTATGTTATTATACTGACAGTATATCTCCAACTCACGAGTATGAGAGCTGATGTTGGTATTAAAAGTGTTTATTTGACACAAAAAATTACGTTAAACACTAGCAGCGTTTTTCGTTCCAACTAGTGTCAGAACTTCATCAGACAACAACTCAACTGTTACAGCTTCCTTTTAAGCATGAATTAATTAATGTAAAGCAAGTGCCAACAATCAATTGATCAATTACTAATATGTGTTTGCTCTCATTTAAAGAACCAAACACATAATCTTACTCAACTGCTGCATTTAATCAACAGCCGACTTGACCGCTTATCGGAGAAGGTAGATGGCGTCACCAGCTCCAGCGGGACTTACAAACCTTCATTGGCGACTGCAGTTTCAACAGCTTCAAACGAGCAAACTTTGCAGGAAAACGGATTAACATCAATCCAAAGGAACCATTCAGCGGAGGTTACTGAAGTACGCTCCGCTAACCTGGGCAACAACTTTAACATCAAATCATGGTTAAACACCGAGCTTAACATGGATAGCTCAATAGAAGGTACTGAGTCTTTCTCTTGTAATGAGAATGAGGGGTCCTTAGCGGACAAATTGAAATTGTTTGATATTAAGCTTTTTAAAACTAAAAAGCTTCAACTAGAGCTTAATTATTTAAATAGATGTGTTATAGAAAAGATTGTACCAAAAGGCCTGAGGCATTATTCTTATCCAACTGGCCTTGAATATGGGTCAGAATTTTTTAATGAATTGACTATGTTATACAATAATCATGGCCTTGAAATCATACAATGTATGATTAAACACTACAAGGTCTCTCTTGAAGTACTGACTAATGAAGTTACTGTTTTAGAACAAGAAATTAAGGTTGACTTGGACTATAACAGATATTAGTTTGAATACGACAGAACTCTTGGTAGTATAGCACAGCAAATGAATAAATTAAAGGCTAACAAAATAAGAAAACTACAAAGAGATCTTAAAGCGTATAAAGATGGGGAGGCATTCCCTAAACCACCAAGTTCACAAAATACCTCACGAAATACTAATGGTAATACCTATCAAATAGTACAGAAGGGTAAAGGAAAATGGTTACCATCTAGAAATACAGTTACAACTAAGAACAATGGCTTTGTACCAACGTCTAGTAATATTGACATGGAAGATGAAATTTTTGATGACGAAATAAGCGATCCTAGACCTAGCCAACCATACTTACATGACAACAACGTAAAACAAGATCAAGCCCCCCCAAAAAACTACAGAGGGGGGAAGGGGGGCAATTGGAACACGAACTCAGTACAAGGACTACTTTAATTCAACTACCACCTTCTTAAAATTTACCAAAAACTTTCAAGAAATGAGTATCAACTTCTTAGATGTTTATCTGAGTAAAAGTACAGATAAATATACGGCCAAGATTTTTAGAAAGGAAACATACTCCAACAGTTACCTACACTTTACGAGTATGCATCCCTACCACCAAAAGAAATCAATTGTTAAGGGACAACTTGTCAGGGCAGCAAGGATGGTTACTCTAAAAGAAGAGTTTGAGAAAGAATGTGCATTTTTATATGACATGTTCTTAAATAGGGGTTATCCTGAGTCCTTTCTGCACCATATTTTCCAAGAAGTCACTGACAAAAGAGATAAGGGAATATACGCACCAATTCTGGGTAGTAACATGGAATTAAACATTTCAGTTATGCTTGATTCCAGTACAAACTGTTCTAATAATCTAAACTTGACCACGCCAAACATGGTGGATCAGAGGATGGAAGACAGACTTGGTAATAATCATAATAACCGGGATTTCACTATAGCTTTTACATTTACTTATTGTATAGAAGCCTTGGACATAGGTAAAATAGTGAAAAAATATTGGCGGTTTTTATGTTTGGATAAGAACCTGTCTAAAATCTTTAACTTTGGTCCTGTTATTTCATATAGGAGGGGCAACAATCTTAAACAACTCCTTGAAACTAAACCCAAAGTCAAAAAAACTAAAAGAGGCACCAAGAAGTGTGGTACATGTAACTATTGTTCTTATATAGAAACATCTGATAGGTTTACCATCAGAAATGAAACCTTTTATGTGAATGACCTATACAATTGTAATACTAGATCAATGGTGTATTTGGCACAGTGTACACAGTGCCCGTCATTCTACGTGGGCAAAACAGAAAGGCGCCTGCGTGACAGGATTTACGAACATAACTACGCAATAGCAAAAAACAAAGATGAAAATGCATTGGCTAGACACTGTGCCAAAAATTTAGGCCATACATTTAAATTCATGGTGATTAATCAAACTAATAAGGGGTTGGAAGAATGAACCTTTGTGAACGATAATTTGTTAAAATTACAACTAGAGAGAAACAAACTAAAATGGCAGCTACGATTAGTAGCTTGCAATGAACCAGGTCTTAATGAGTATTGTTCAATTGCATGTATTCTTAAGATTAAAAATTTACTCAGGTAACTTTTTTATACACATCTATTTATTTATTTATTTACATGCTTAGAGTAAAAAGATTTTCTATATACAAGTAATCTTTTAACAAATTGATTTATATTCATTTTAATTATTTATGGCCAAGCAACCACCCATGGAGTGTAATTTTAGACACATATATTGCTCTTTATTATTGTATAAATTTTGAACACATGTAAGGTGGTTTTTAAGTATTTCTGTGTATTAAGTAATTGTTATTTATATTATTTACATTAACTATATTAACAACTGTAATACGACTAACGGGTTTAATTAGGTTATATGGCTTACTTTAGTATCTCAAGACAGTGTTTATGGCTAGGTTAACTGCTGATTTCTGTTGTTGTTATAATACAATATATTTTAAACATACTTTAACGCAACACAGAATTATGTGTTTGGTTCTTTAAATGAGAGAGAACACATATTAGTAATTGATCAATTGATTGTTGGCACTTGCTTTACATTAATTAATTCATGCTTAAAAGGAAGCTGTAACAGTTGAGTTGTTGTCTGATGAAGTTCTGACACTAGTTGGAACGAAAAACGCTGCTAGTGTTTAACGTAATTTTTTGTGTCAAATAAACGCTTTTAATACCAACATCAGCTCTCATACTCGTGAGTTGGAGATATACTGTCAGTACCATCTATTCCTGAGTGGTTTGTCAACAAAAGTGTGAAGTGCGTGACTTTTTGTTTCCTGGTTTACTTACTATGTTATTATGCGGCTACATGTTGGCCTAGCTGTCAAACTGTCACAGACTCTGACATCTGGACAGGCCCATATATGACAGTCAGATGAAGGCCCACACATGGAGACAGGGTGTTAATACTGTTCTACCAAACATAGACAGTTGGGGGACCAGTTTGGTTTTGCTTGCTTTCTGTTATGGGTATGACGTCTGCTTCTCTACTATCTGCCATTGGTGTTTTGACATGACCTTTTCTTGTTTTGCAAATAGTTGGCAGGCAAATGCAATGTTAAGACAAGAAGAACAGATATACAAGGCATACTTGTGCTCCTTCTGTGACAACCTCTGTCATTGCAGGGGTATGGATGTTGGCCAGTGACATGTCAGTGCTGACACAGAAAGGTGGCAGCCTATTATAAACTGGCAGTACACTGACCTTCAGGTACCTGCTGCCCTACTAGGCACCATACCACTCAAATTCTGAGAGCCAGACATCTGGACAAGCCATCAATAATTGGGGACAAAGGCCTAAATATAGGGACCATTTTAAGTATTGGCCTTACCTACCTTGAAAGTTTCTACGATAACAGTTTTCACATTAACATGCATTTTTCTATAGGGTATGAAGTCTGACACTACAATCTGTCATTTTTTTATGACCTTAGTCTTACGTGATTTGCCAGTGACCTGCCAGACAACCACTATTTCATGATATACAGACCACAAATATGATGCAAACCTCTGGACATTCTGCAATAGATCTGTACAGTTGAGAGGTATACTAGGCACTGTGTAGGCTACTCCAAGCTGTGAACTGCCCATATGTGTGGCCCTCTGTCCATGATCTGTCCAGCTTTCCTGCAGTAACAGATATTGACATCTGGACAGTGTGTGCAACTCCTACCATAGGTGTAGCTGACATGCAAAATAGTTGGCATTGCAGTTCTTGGAATATGGCCCTGTCAACCACTGTACTATACCTAGGCTACTAAAACACAACAGTCAGGAGTAAGTGCTAGCCACATCCTGACAGTATTAACCACACATATACATAGCTCATTGACCTCTACATATTGTGGACATGTAACAAGTTATCATGTTGATTGGGACAGCCCTGGCAATGTGTGCTCTGCTGCTATTTCCCTACAAATATACATGCTACTGTATTTCTATGGGAATATGGGAGTGGTAGGGGCACACCTGTCAACTGTACACATTTGCACAGACTGTGCTGATATTTTCTTTACATTTGGTTCCATTTAGCATAGTATTGTGCCCTGTCTTGGAGAATAGACACATATCACTAACGACCACAGGTCATATTGTAATGGCATACATTTGAGTTTCAGACTTCTTACCCTTTAGAGCTTACTGCAACTGCAAAACCAGGTGTGGTATCACTGTGTAAGTCTGTAGGGGGGGGGGGCATCATCATTGTCACCATTTGTGTGCCTTTGCCAGACATTTCTTTATGGTTTCCTATGCCTGACTTGCTGGGTGAGGCTGAGGGGTGAGCATGGGACCCCCATATTGACATCCATGCATGTGACCTATGATCCCCCAGTTAGTTGGCCTCCCACATATACTGCAGTGGGATTTGTCACATTGGGTACTACTGCATAGTTTGGGGAAGCTAGTATTGGGCAAAAATTTCATGGTGTCCGACACAGCTGTCAGTTGTCTGCTGCTATCCCAGTACGCCACCCCATTCCCTTGCATGCATGCAGCAATACCATAGATATGCTACCAAAACATACTACTCCATTAATTTATTGTTAAGAAGAGTGACTTCCTTGTGCCTCTGGCAGTTGTGAGGATGGTGCTTGAGGGCTGCCTATGTCAGATGCACGCAGTACACTGCCTAAACCTGGTAAGGTACAGGTAGTGTGATGTGTGTGGCATCCATTTTACTGTGTGTGGAAGTTGGAGAGAGGTGTCATTCACTGGGTCCCTACAGTGTCAGTGTGTGTGCTATGTGTTGCCTCTTTACCAAGGCCAGGAAATACTAGGCATGCCTCCATCTGCCTACAGGAGCAGGTTCAGGGGGTTCCTCCTCTGAGTCCCTCTGTGCCTGTGTGGACCTTGGCAATGGTGGGGGGTTGCTCCTTGCCCTTCCCCATGCTGTTCCTGCTGCAGCTGTTTCCGCAGGATCATATTGGGACATACTATAAACATGTGTGCACATGTGGCTGGAGAGTACTGCAGGGCTCCACCAGATATATCAAGGCAGTGGAACCGTGACTTGAGCATCCCAAACACATGCTCTATAATGATCCTGGTTTGTGTGTGTGCCTCATTATGGCATTCTTGAGTGCATGTGTGTGCGTGCATTTCTGATGGGTGTCATCATCCATGGCTCCAGTGGATTGCCAGCATCCCGCACCAGATAGCCATATGGGATGTCCCGTCCCCCCCCCCGGCAAATCCCTGGTACAGCTGTGAGGAATGCCAGATGTGGGAGTTGTAATAGCTTCCAGAGCTGCCAGCACACACATTAATGATAATGCCCTGAGTATTGCACATGACCTGGCAGTTGATGGAGTGAAAGCCCTTGTGATTTACGTAGACCTTACCCTGTTCACTGGCTGGTGCTTTGATGTGGATGGGCGTGCAGTCTATGTCACCCAGTACCTCCGGGTAGTCTGCTACATGGTGGAAGAGACGCATTTTGTTGGTCTTCTCCTGAGGTGTGCTGAGGAAGTAAATGTGCTCACTAGCATGTGGTAGCATGGCATCCAGGGACTGGTGGAGTACCCTGGATGCAGATGTCTGTGAGATGCCCATGATGTCCCCAGTAGGTCTTTGGAATGTACTTGTAGCTAGTATTCTTAAGGCTACACATACCTTGGCATCCACTGGGATGGATTCCCTTCTGTTGGCTCTGGGTCTGAGGTGAGGCTGGCACAGCTCACTGAGTTGCTGAAGTATGTCCCTGTCCACCCTGTAGAGCTCTAGTATCTCCAGATCATGTAGCCCCTGGTAGGTTACCCTGGGTCTGAACCCTTTTGTTCTCCTCCTCAGTCTGGGGCAGTTGTCAGCATTATCCTCCTCACCACCCTCAACCATTAGCACATACTGATGTATCAAAGCAACAGCAGCCCTTAAGATTTTGTCAGTTAAAATTCCCCCAAGTGTGTACACCAATGGTGCAGAGTTTGTGGGAAGAAAACAGACTGAAAGGTGTTTGCATAGTTTATACTATTGTGCTGCAGATGCTGCCTGTGTGATTGCCTAACTATGATACGTTCCACCTGCCAACTATATTATTTGTACTTGAGTGCCTTTATTCTGCTATTTCCCCTTTTGTCTCTTCCCATGTCTGCCCCTTCTAAGCATCATGGCCTGCCACTCACACCTGCTGCTCAAATGTAAACACCCGTTGATTCCTGTTGTTTTTTTCTTGTTTCTCTTGTGTTCAAGCCCTGCAGTATGCCATGCAAACCCCTGCAGCTATAGTAAACAGTTTTGAGCAGAAAAGACTCTCCCAGGGATGTGAACATGCTCAGCATTTCATGAACTAGCTCAGACACTCCCCCTTGCTTAGCTGTGCTTAGCTAAGTGCAAATAGAGGCAGCAGAGCTTCAGTGTGCTTACACCAAGCATGACACATCCCCAGCTTCTCCTGCTTACACTGCAACATTATAGCTCCTACACAGTTAGGTGCAGGCGGACATGGTCTCCAATTTTGCTATTCAATAAATTTAGCTCATTTGCATATCCAACTGCCTTAGTCCCTTGTTACACCACTACACCAGAGCCTTTCTCCTTAGCAACCAATTTTACCTGTTATTGTTTTGGTTCTGCATGCTACCCACTTCTTCTTCTTTCAGCTGCTCCCATCAGGGGTCGCCACAGCAGATCAATTGTTTCCATTTCTTCCTGTCCTCTGCATCTTGCTCTGTCACACCAACCATGTGCATGTCCTCTCTCACCACATCCATAAAACTTATCTTAGGCCTTGCTCTTTTCCTGTTACCTGGCAGCTTCATCCTTAGCATCTTTTTCCCAATATACTCTGCATCCCTCCTCAGCTCATGTCCAAACCAACATAATCTTGCCTCTCTGGCTTTGTCTCCAAACCTTCCAATCTGGGCTGACCCTCTAATATACTTATTCCTAATCCTGTCCAGCCTCGTCACACCCAGTACAACTCTGCCACATCAAGCTCTGACTCCTGCCTTTTTGTCAATGCCATTGTCTCCAACCCATATAACATAGCTGGTCTTACTACCCTCTTGTAGACCTTCCCTTTCACTCTTACTGTTACTCGTCTGTCACAAATCACTCCTGACACTCTTCTCCACCCACTCCATCCTGCCTGTACACTCTTCTTCACCTCTCTTCCACATTCACCACTACACTGAACTGTTAATCCCAAGTATTTAAACTCATGCACCTTCACCACCTCTACTCCCTGCATCCTCACCATTCCTCTATCCTCCCTCTCATTCACACAAATATATTCTGTCTTAGTCCTGCTGACCTTCATTCCTCTTCTCTCTAGAGCATATCTCCACCTCTCCAGAGTCTCCTCCACCTGTTCCCTACTCTCACTACAGATCACAATGTCATCTGCAAACATCATAGTCCATGGGGACTCCTGTCTGATCTCATCTGTCAACCTGTCCATCACCATTACAAATAAGAAAGGGCTCAGAGCTGAACCTTGATGTAATCCTACCTCCACCTTAAACACATCCATCACTCCCACTGCAGACCTCACTGCTGTCACACTACCCTCGTACATATCCTGTACCACTCTTACATACTTCTCTGACACTCCCAACTTCCTCATACAATACCACGACTCCTCTCTAGGCACCCTGTCATATGCTTTCTCTAAATCTACAAAGACACAATGCAACTCCTTCTGACATCCTCTGTACTTCTCCATCAACACTCTCAAAGCAAACATTGCATCTGTAGTGCTCTTTCCTGGCATGAAACCATACTGCTGATCACTAATCATCACCTCCCTTCTTAACCTAGCTTCCACTACTCTTTCCCATAACGTCATGATGTGACTGATCAATTTAATCCCTCTGTAGTTACTACAGCTCTGCACATCACCCTTATTCTTAAAAATCGGTACCAAAACACTTTTTTCCATTCCTCAGGCATCCTCTCACTTTCCAAGATTTCATTAAACAATCTAGTTAAAAACTCAATTGCAATTTCACCTAAACACCTCCATGCTTCCACGGGTATGTCATCTGGACCAACAGCCTTTCTGTTCTTCATTCTCTTCATAGCTATCCTTACTTCCTCCTTGCTAATCCACTGCACTTCATGATTCACTATCCGTACATCATCCAACCTTCTCTCCCTCTCATTCTCTTCATTCATCAACCTCTCAAAGTGCTCTTTCCATCTGCTCAATGCCCTCTCCTCGCTTGTGAGTACGTTTCCCTCATTATCCTTTATCACCCTTACCTGCTGCACATCTTTACTAGCTCGGTCCCTATGTCTAGCCAATCGGTACAGGTTCTTTTCTCCCTCCTTAGTGTCCAACCTTTTATACAACTCATCATACACCTTATCCTTAGCCTTCGCCACCTCTCTCTTTGCCATGCACCTCGTCTCCTTATACTCTTATCTACTTTCTTCATCTCTCTGACAAGCCCACTTCTTCTCCAGCCTCTTTCTCTGTATACTCTCCTGTACTTCTTCATTCCACCACCAGGTCTCCTTGTCCTCCTTCCTCTTTCCAGATGTCACACCAAGCACCCTTCTAGCCATCTCTCTTACTAGTTCTGCTGTAGTTACCCAGCTATTCGGTAACTCTTCACGGCCACCCAGTGCCTGTCTTAACTCTTCCCTGAACATCACCTCACAATTACCATTTTTCAGTTTCCACCATTTGATCCTTGGTGCTGCCCTCACACTCATCCTCCTCTTCTTGATCACCAATGTCATCCTACAAACCACCATTCTATGCTGCCTAACTACACTTTCCCCTGCCACCAGTTTACAGTCTCCAATCTTCTTCAGACCGGCCCTTCTACATAAGATATAATCCACCTGTGTGCATCTTCCTCCACTCTTGTATGTCACCCTATGCTCCTCCCTCTTGTTAAAATACGTATTCAACACAGCCATGCCCATCCTTTTCGCAAAATCCACTACCATCTGACCTTCTGCATTCCTTTGCTTAACACCATACCTACCCATCACTTCCTCATCCCCTCTGTTCTCTTCACCGACATGCCCATTGAAATCTGCTCCAATCACCAGTCTCTCACCCTTGGATACAATCATCACCACTTCATCCAACTCACTCCAAAATTTTTCTTTCTCATCCATCGCACACCCAACTTGTGGAGCATATGCACTAACAACATTCATCATTACACCATCAATTTCCAGCTTCATAAACATCACTCTATCTGACACTCTTTTCACCTCCAAAACACTCTTAGCATGCTGTTCCTTCAGGATAATGCCTACGCCATTTCTCCTCCCATCCACACCATGATAAAACAATTTGAACCTACCTCCGATACACCTAGCTTTGCTCCCCTTCCACCTGGTCTCTTGCACACACAATATACCAACCTTTCTTCGGTCCATCAAATCAGCTAGCTCTCTCCCTATACCAGTCATACTGCCAACATTCGAAGTTCTGATCCTCACTATCACAGTCCTAGCCTTTATCTGCCTTCGGCCATGCCTTCTGCCTCTTCTCCTCCTTCGGCCAACTGTAGCCCAATTTCCATCAGCACCCTGTTGGTCAACAGTACTAGTGGCAGTCGTTGTTAACCCGGGCCTCGACTGATCCGGTATGTATATGTGTACTTTTGTCTGCATGTATGATTTGGCATAATTTTACGCCGGTTGCCCTTCCTGACGCAACCCTCCCCATTTATCCGGGCTTGGGACCAGCACAAAGAAATCCACTGGCTTGTGCATCCCCAGTGGCTGAGTATAATGGCAAAATGCAGATTTCACTTAAAATTGTTTTTTCACATTTTTTAAAATTTTCTGCACAATCTCATTTCCACGCCACTGCACTACATTTAAACGGCCAAAATTGGCCAAAAAAACTTTTATTTTTATAGTTTTGCAACTATTTTCCATGCCAATGGCCATATTTTTGGCCATTGGAATGCCTAATAGTCATAACACATGCTTTACTTTGAGCTGCTATGCTGCCATTTTGATTTTTGCAGAAATGTACACGGTTAGTAACCGAATACATTTCTGCAACGGACACTGCTCTGCCACAGATGCCTGCCTGCTAACTGAATAATTAATTCACCTCATTTGCATGGTTTTCACCAGCAAATGAGGTAATTAGCATTATTCAGTGGTGTCCGTGTCAGAATAGTGCTGGCAGGCTCTTGTACTCCCCCAGCCTTATTTACTGGATCACTTGGCAGCCATATTTCATGCAGAAGCTGCTACACTATTCTGACACAGTGAAATTGCTTTATTGAATCCCAGGGTAGGTCTTTACATAGTCCTTGTCTGCTCTCAGTGTCTATGTTTCAGGTTTTACATGTTTTAGTACACAAACAATATTTTGTTGTTGATGCAGAGACCAGAAGATCCTGTCCTACTGAGAATCGCCATTGTAAATCTGTACTGATTGCTTCCTGTTTGTCTTTCTTTGAAGTATTTGAGGACGACTATTGCAATAGCATCAGCCAGGTTTAGACCACCTGTTGCAACTCATAAAAGAAATGACAAAGTGAGATAAGATATTTTACACTGTCTTAGCCCCATGTGTACGCACTGTACTCCATGCCCAGAGTATATATGCAAATGATATCCCCCAGGATTGTAAGCCATTCAGAAAACTGAATGCATCAGAATATCATCTGGTCCCAGTAGGGGCCCCACAGGAAACCATATGTGTCCTAACAAATGGTGCTGCACCTGGCGCTGAACCATTCCTCTAACCTGCTACTATGTTGTGTTGTAGACATAGTTAAACAACACATTCACATGGGCGTGAGGGAGAAAACACCTCAGTTGCACATTAGGAAAAACTCATTGATTACAGAATCTTATAGTGAGCAGCCAAACCTGTTTTCACAATCAAATATGTCCCTCCCCTCCCAGTGTTGTTGGCAAGCACTTTCCAGTTGGAGCTTATATACCACAAGATCCCTTCATTAACAGTACTGCTGTAATACCTCTGGTTCAACTTCATGCCTAAGGAGAGACTTTTCATTAATAATCGCTTCTTAGTATTACAGTGGCTCAAAATGTACTGGAAAACTGCAACACAGTACAGTATACTATACTGTACCAAGTAGCTACATGAAGCAACATAGTTACTACATAACCTGCGGCTCTCCAATGTAGTATCCGCTACTGTCAGGCTAGACAGTGCTTCCACCACCCTTAGGACAGGAACAGGGAGCTTCACTTGCCAGTTATGAAGGAAAATGCACATCTGATTTCAGTCTTCCGAAATGCAAGACTTTGTTGGTATATCTGAAGGTTAAAATTATAGGAAAAGTAAGAGGAGGTTTTCTCCTCTCTCTCCTTTATGAGGGTGAGGGTGAAGAATAATTTTACTCAGCAAAAATAAACTACCCCCATAGTCATTCAGTTTATAAAGATTATTCAATTCAGTCATTGTGTTCTGCACCCCACTGTTAGCCAAAATGTTAAGAATATAATCCTTGCTCTGAGGCACTGAGGGATAAAGCCCCAACTAAAAAATAGACTCCCTGAGTTTAAACATTTTATTGGGTGCCACATGAGCTGGTCGGGGGGGGGGGGGATAAGTAGACATTGTTAGCTTGTCCACCCTGGTAGGAATGAAGTGACAATGGTTTGCTCATTGAGTGACAGCTAGGAGGAGCACAAGGTGATACACATGTGGAGTTGAGGCCGAATGAGCACATGTTGTCATGGTGCAAATACATGAACTGAGAAATTCAGCCCACAGAAGCATGCTTTCAGTGGCAGGTAGCATACAGTACAACTCAGTCAGCTGCCATCAGAGAGAAGGGATTGCCCCAAGGGGAAGGGTATACCACCCTGCAGGTATAGCAAACTGACCTAATCCCTACCACTTGACTATTACTGCTGGGCTACAGAAGAATGAATTGATTAGACTAGCCACGCATTAATGAGTGGGCTATTGGGTTCAAGCAGGGGAGCCATTAGGTAGTGTCTTGCGGAGAAGGAAAAGAACATTTTCAAAAAAAAAAGTCAAGATTTCCAGAGTATACTAGAAGGATTTCATCCTTGTTTACTACGACTTAATGAATCATAACATACTGATTCTGGATCATAAAGTGGCAGGTTTATTATATTATGAAAGATCAGGTTTCATTTTAATTTAGAATCTGAACCTTCTAATTTATTCCTACCTCAACTTCCATGTCTTTACCCACTTGTATTTACTCTTGGAAAGACCGGTGTGGTTGCTGGGCAATTTGAAAAGAAAAAGTGCATATATCTCTAACACACTAACAATCACAGATTTAGAATATCTCACATATCAAAGTACAGATGTGAGACATATTCAAGACTTTTTACAAAAAATATACGATAGGCTGATACTTCTTCCTGAGCTACTGTGACAAAGCATGTTGTTAGAAACCATGTTTTTCTGAGGTCTGAGATACTTCCAGGGGATATAAAAGCTCAGATACTAGATTTAATTATAGGATCATAGGATCATATTAGGTTACTAGGCTAATGACTCTAGGGCCCTTACAAGTCTAGCCAAGTTTTACTCTTATTTCTATTATCAGGACCTATCACCCCTGTCCAAGAGGGCATAGGTGGAACCCCTGGGGTGAAGGTATGGTTACCCATCCAGTCCAGACCTCTCAACCAATTGGGGACAAAGTTCAACAGAATCAGGGACAAGTCAAGAAAAAATCAAGGACAATCAGGGACACTTAAAATATTAGTGCTTTTAACTTGAAACATTGACAGAATCAGAGCATATGAATTAATACAAATTTTCTGAAGTAAAAGAAGTTTAAAACTCTTAATTATTGTCATTATTTATTAAGTGTAATTCACCACCTTTCTTCCAAAAGTCACTAGTTTTAGGAGGGATTAAGAGGGATGGAGTTAAAATTTGAGTCAAAATCAGGGGCGTCTCTGAAAATCAGGGACAGTTGAGAGGTATGACCCAGTCGTCCAGATTGCATTTAAAGACGGCCAATGAGGTGCTCTTCTTGACATGAAGTTTGTGTCTGTTCCAAAGGTGTGGTAACCTCTGGGAGACAAATCTCTCCCTCCAGCAGGTTCTATTAATGTCACATACCAGGTTAAGGCCATTAGAGCGAGGAACCTATGTATAATTCGGTTTACAGATATGCAGCATTTCCAATAAAGCAGAGTAAAAGATTGTCTTACATGCAAGGCAGAGATTGCCTCTGAACAGTCTGTATGAAACAGAATAAAGTGACAGTGATTTCATATGATCCTCACAGAACAGTTGCTGAAGACCTTGAATTTTCCTTGTGAGGAACATTTGTGGTCTCTCCAATTGCTGCAGGTGCCTGGAAAAGTACATACCAAAAGGGGCATTGTACTCAATTATTGGCCTGATAAAGGAAGAGTACAAGGAATTTTAACTACTTTTTTTCTGGAGGCAATGCCCTTACTTATGAGGTGAGCAATATAGAATGCCCTTCTTACCACTGTGGAGACATGGTGTTCAAAGGTAAGATTCCTGTCAACCTGTGTGCCCAGGTCTCTCACCACTGAATGCATACTTAGGGTGTTGTTATTGCTGTGGTAGTTAGCAAGAACATCACTCTTACCAAAAGGGATGATAATACATTTTTTTGCATTGAGTGTAAGGCCATGATTTTGGCACCAGTCATTTGTTTACAAAAGACCCTCTTGTAGGATGTTGATATTGTTTGGAGATTCTATGAGTGCTCCCAGTTTGCAGTCATCAGCAAACTTTGTCAGCCACAGACATTTAGTTTTAGCTTGCATTTTGGCAAAATAGATTCCAAACAATACAGGTCCCAGGATAGATCCCTGTAGAACACCACTGGTTACAGGTCTGCTGTTGGAAGTGGATTCCCCTATTTTTGACTATATGGGTTTTATCAGTGAGCTAGTTAGTGACCCATTTAATGATATCAGGGTTGATACCTAGCTGGGTGAGTTTGTCAATTATGCCTGAGTGGGGGATAGTGTCAAAAGCCTTGGCTAAGCCTAGGTAGGTTGTGTGCACAGATTTCTCCTCATCAAGGGCCTTGGTGACTGTCTCAAAGAAGTCCACCAGGTTTAGCAGGTATGATCTCCCTTTGACAAATCCAAATTGAGTAGGGTCAAATGTTTGGAAGTTATCAATGTCTTTGTTGATAAGATGCATGATGATTCTCTCCATGGCCTTACAGATAAGGCTAGTCAGGCTCAAGGGCGCCCGCAGGCAGGTGCAAGGGGGTGCACTTGCACCCCCCTGGATTTTCTAAGCGCTATATACGCTAGACACTTTTTTTTTCCACTTTGTTTTTTCCCCCATTTTCCCCGTAGCCTGCATTGTTAATTTTCAGAAGAAGTAGAGAACTGTTGGAGATGGCGTGGCAGGCAGTCACATGACTGACGCGAGTCTGACATCATGACAGCTCTACAAGCCTCAAACTCCCAAGTAATCGTTATTAAGCGTCAGCGTAGTTCTTTGCAACTTGATGGGAGAAGTCTGCGGTGGACATCGGTGGAAAAGTCAATATTTGATGATTTCATGCTCAGGACGGAGCAATTGCAAACCATCGTGTTTCGTGTGGTGAGTGGTGGAAGGTCTGGACTGGTGGTGGTGCGTATGGTGTTGGTATTATTAGAAGAAGAGAGAAGGTAGGTTGTTTTTTTATACTTTTGAAGGTGACTGACTGAACACTTGCCAAAACGCAAAAGTGGCATGGCACACTTGTGTATATATAAATTTGACAGATACGCTGCAACATGCTGGGAATATTTCTTATGGTACAAATGTGAGAAAGCCAAATAGCAGGTGAGCCCAAACTACTGGGAATGAATATTCTCCCCAACACTTTTAAAGATTTTAAAATGTGAAAATTCAGCAAATAAAATAATTAAACACCGGGTCCCATATGTGTGTGATAGTGGTGGTGGCGGAGGGGTGGGGGTGGTGGCTTTTAGATAGCTACAGCTGCAGAACATCCAAAGAATGTTGTTTCAAAAGTCACAGTGACACTGTTACAGTTACTAGTATATATTACTAGATTATGTGCTTTTTATTGTTGAAAGGGGTATGCCCTTTGAAATACACTGTGGGTTTTGAAGGAAGAATTGTCTTTTCTTGAAACTTTTGACCGTTTTAGAAATTTAATAGCAGTAGTTTACACTTTTTATCCCATTTTTATTGTATATGACTTGGTATGACATGGTGCTTTTAAGAGGGCAAAGTGAGTGCAAACTGTTTTATTGTAATGGGGCACATTGATCAACAGCCATTGTTACGCAGTGATTCTCAGTGGTACTCTGTTTAGTAGGGCTTAATTTTATAACTTATATGGTAGATTTTTTCGTAGTATATCCCTCGACAAATGTAACCTGTCAGTGTATAATGAACTGTCATGTAATTCCATTACAGACCTCCACCACCAAATTACCATTTTTTGTTTGTTGCTGATCATTTGTTCATCCGTTTGCTTGTCTGCTTGATGTTTATCACTTTGCTTGTCTTGTTTTTGTATCTGATACCTGATACATTTAGCTGTGAGCCGCGCATGAGTTCAGTAACGATGAAAATATAATATCGCTCGAGGGCTGGATTTTAATTAGCTGTTTTGTTATGGTAATTTGTTAAGATCTGTGCATACTTTCACTTGCATTGTAAAACAGTGTTGTGCAGGCCTGTTAAAACGACTGGAAACAGAAATAACATAATGCTGCAGAATACTTTTGCAGAATGTTCTGGTTTTCGATCAGATTTTATACTGTTGATTTATGCTTATTATTATTCAGGAACTGCATGCTGTCACAGTGCCTTGTTGACTGTAATCATCCATTTTCCATCAAACTATACAGACACTGTGTGTGGGGAGAAATTTGCAATAGAGCATAGTGAGAGTGAGTGTAGAAGGAGGGGTGTAGGAGAGAGCAGAGAACAGGTAGGTGTAGATTTAGATATAATTTAGGGAGGGTGGTTTAAACTATTCTTTGTGCAGTGACAGATCCAGGAATTAAGCAGATGTTGTTTTAAGGCTTATTTAAATTCATGTGTTTGAGCTAAGTTTCTGATAAACAGGGGCAATTTGCTCTAGGCTAAGGCTGGTGTGTAGCTATAGAGAGTTTGACCTATGGATTTTGGGCTTGTAGATTTCAAGCAGGTGTTGGTCTGAGTTTCTGAGAGTTCTAGGAGTGTGACTGTGATGAGATGGGGTGATGGAAGGGCAGGTAGAGGGTCTGTTTAGGAAGGAATGAATGAATGATAGGAGTTGGGAAAAATATTTTGTGAGATATTTTGCAGAAGTAAACAGATTTATTTACTGGGTTGGTATATATTCCAGGCAGAGGGTCTGTTTAGAATTGAACGAATGATAGGGAGTTGGGAGAAATATTTTGGGAGATATTTTGCAGAAGTAAACAGATTTACTTACTGGGTTGGTATATATGCCAGGGGATGTAAAATCAGTGTATGTTCTGGTGCAGTACCAGGAGTCTATACATTTAGGAGAGTACCAGTGGCTTTAAGTGAGAGAGGAGAGCAACAGCTTAAATTAATGGATATGCTGGATGCAACTGTTAAACATCCATGGCCTAATGTATGGGTTAACAGTATGGTTACAGTGTTGAAGCAAGACCAGCTTAGAAGTTGCATAGACCCTGAAGATCTTAAGAGAGTGATTTAGAAGACCACTCCCCATTGCTGACAGTTAGAGGTTGAGTCAACAATGCCCAGTGCTAAATGATTTTCTTTACTGAATGCTAATCAGAGTTTGTGGCAAATTAAACGTGATAAAGCAAGCTTGAATCTTTGTAAGTTCAGTATGTAACTGGGAAGGTAGAGATTTATCAGATGAGCCTTTGATATGGTGGTATGGAGTGCAAAAAAAAAAAAAA
Organism: Protopterus annectens; assembly: GCF_019279795.1. Lineage (NCBI taxonomy): Eukaryota > Metazoa > Chordata > Ceratodontiformes > Protopteridae > Protopterus > Protopterus annectens. Next base: position 190,651,607 of record NC_056730.1, read on the forward strand.
AAACATGAGCAGAGCTTGAGGTTGGTCCAGTTGCTCACCAAACAGGAATAAATGCCAAATTTACATGACCGGTTTCAATACATGGGTCACTTTCCTGTATCAAGTCATGCAGCCAAATAAGGAGAAAAGTAAGAATTGCTGTACTTATGCAAACGCTGGAGGATAGACAAACCTTCAGGAGATTTTTAGGAATGATACAGTCTTTTTCTAAGTTCAAACATAACATGCTAGAGGTAACTATGGCTTTATGCCTTTAAACAAACTTCTAGAACATATGACAATAGATTAATATCCGGAACAGGAAACCTCTATGAGTTACTGAAAAAGCTTGTGAATAATGCACCAACTCTAAAGTTCCTCATAAAATCTGTGGTTTCTGTATGTGTCTTTGTTGCCTGACAGCTACATGTTCTCTGGTTTGATTCTTGGCTGTCTGGAGTGTTTCTCCCTGGACCTCTGCTAAAAATTTGCTTTTTTTCCAAGTCAGACTTTCCTGGTTAACAAATGTTAAAAAAATGGACACTCATTTCAATGTCAGACTACATATTCTTCAGAAAGTGCATGGTAACAAAAGCTTTTATTTTAGCAATTTTCTTCTAAGTGTACAAGATGGATATTTGAAATGTATCCCTGTCTTTGGAACTGTATTCCACCCATTATTGGCTTCATCCAGGTTTTGTGCTAAGGTTGAGAACTATGGTAAGAACTGAATTCACTGAATATGTTTGGGGGCTGTATTTACCCAGTATTGGCTTTATTCAAGTATTTATTGGCTTCATCCAGGTTTTGTGCTAAGGTTGAGAACTATGGTAAGAACTGAATTCACTGAATATGTTTGGGGGCTATATTCCCCCATTACTGGCTTTGTCTGGGTGTTTTTTGCTAAGAGGTTGAGAGCTATGGTGAGAACTGAATTCTCTGAATGTTTGGGGGTTGTATTCACCCATTATTGGCTTTGTTCAGGTATTTTGTGCTAAGAGGTTGACAGCTGTGCTATGGTGAGAACTGAATTCACTAAATGATAGCCATTTAAGTTTCAGTCTTCCATTTAAGTTTCAGTCTTCCTCTTTCACAAAACAGCTGATTTGGCGTAGTGGTATGTTGCTCTGACTGTTTGCACAGGGTCCTTTGGGTACAAGACGTGGCAGTGAAATGTATGTAATGCAGCATTTTATTCTAGCAACTTTCCAACATTATACAAGCAATGTTTAAAATGTGTCCCTGTTTCTTGGCCTTTTGTCCCCCCCAATAAATTTTGGCTTTCTCCAGATTTCTTGTGCTGCAACGCTCAGAGAAGCAGCTGAGTGGCGAGTAGATTTTACAAGGAGCTGAGAGCTGCAGGGGAGCAAAAGTTTAGTGCTGCTTATGTTTAGTCTGCTACTGTTAATAGCACAACAGGATAGTGTACTTGCTTTTGATGCTGAAGGCTGTGGGTTCTACTCCCGCAGTAGGTAGATGCATTGCTGATACTGTACTGTGTTGTAAAGGGGGTGGATGCTGCAGTTCTTTTGGCAAAGATACCTAGCAACTATGAACCTGTTATCAGTTTGCTAGCCATTCCCTATTACTAGCTTATTTTTTTATTGCATGCAACAAAGGCAATTTATTCTTCCAAGGGTAACAGGCACTTTATTTGTAGATTAAACAATGACATGTAAAGTGTTTGCTAGCAGCAACCTCTTTATTAGTTACAAATTTCTTTAATGTGGATTTTACTACAGAGATTGTGCATATTTTTTACTGATACTGGTGGACTATAGAAGGTTGAGTAGACTTTATGATGGAAATGTTCTGAATTGGGCAGTTTTGTCATTGGTGTATGCATTTTGTTTCATTGTTTACTGGAAAAATGTTCAAAACAAATTTAAAATGCCCTCTAACAACTGTACTGTATTGTACAAGGAATATAATGTAATACAGTCAGGAAGGTGTATCAAAGAGCATGTGTATGTTATATTCGAGGGGCCTATGATCTTGAAGACAGCCCAGAGTTTATCTGCCACTGGCAAAATGTATTTTCTTTGAATGTGGGTTTCAATGCTGTTTCAATGCATGTGAGTTTCGAGGGCAGAGAAGTTTTAATGTTAGTCTATTTTCATTGTGAGACTGCATTGCTTTGTTTAACAGATATGTATTAGGGTTTGTACTGTAAAATGCAAAATAAAACTTTCAAATGAAATCCTAAATCATCAGAAGTAAAGCAGTATGCACATTAGTGTTTATGGTAAATGGGGCAAAATAACCAAGGAATGGGACATTGAATGGCTGCAGGGGAGGCTCCATTTGACCATGATTTTGTGAGGGGGTAGAACTCAGACAGCCCGGTTGAACTATACCTCTCAGTTGTCCATATCTTTGCAGAATGAATAGATATTTGCTTCTTATTTTTGGTTTGTTCCTCATAAAATTTGTGGTTTTCTAGCAAATCATTTAGGAATTAAGTCACTAAATGACAGACATTGAGTTTCAGACGTCATAACCTTCAGAAAAATATACATATATAACAAGAGCAATTTTAGTAGTGTTTGTATGTTCCACCCAATATATTTGGGCCTTGTCCAGATTTCCTGCATTAAGAGGTTGAGAGGTGTGCAAATCACTTTGTAGATTAGGAATATCCAAACCTCTCATTTGTCCCTAATTTTGGCTCAAAATGTTGCTCTCCCCTAATAATCCCTCCTCCAAAATGGCAGTTTTGGAAGAAAATGTGGAGGGTTTACAATTATATATAACTGTAGTGATCAGAGTTATAGATTACTTTTATTTCAGAAATGCATGTAGATGCTCTTATTTTGTTAGCTGCTCAAGTTAACAATGTTAATATTAAAAAGGTGTCCCTTTTTTGACAGGTATTTTTGCATCACATTTGGTCTGTTTTTCATAAAATTGTGGTTTTCTGGCAAATTAGTGGAAAGTCATTAAAGATTGAGTTTCAGATTTTATACCCTTCAGAAAATTACTAATGCAAGATCTACTACTGTTCTATTATCTAAGTTAATAAGAGCAATATTTAAAAATTGGCCTTATTTTTGGGCCTGTGTCCCACTTCTAGTTCTATGTATGGCTTTTGTCCAGATTTCTTGCTCTGAAGTTGAGGTATGAGTGTCAGAGCCATCACTGTCAGCCAGAGACATTTCAAATTATGACATACTTATTGCACCCCACCCACCCCATTGTAGTGGCTCTGGATGTGTCCAAGGAAGGCAAGGAGCAGTTATGCAGTGTAAGTGTGCAGAGTATTCCCCCATCCAAGGTAGATCACAAATATGACCGTGGCTTTTCATCTGTCCTTGATTTTGCAGAATGTTCTGGTTTTCGATCAGATTTTATACTGTTGATTTATGCTTCTTATTATTCAGGAACTGCATGCTGTCACAGTGCCTTGTTGCACTGTTTTAAGTAGCCATGGTTTAATGAACATCAGGTAAGCTTGTCGGAGATTGTAAGATGCAAGTAAGCTTTAGTAAGCATATTGTTAAAGAATTACCAGCATTGAAAGCCTTTTCGTTGTTGCCATGCAGAGAATATTTACATAACTAGATAATGTATAAGCCTTGGGTATCGAAATGCATATGACAGTATTTGTAATAAAAGGACAGGATTACAGTATTTTCAGAAGCTCATTACGTTTTATTGGAGACCAGTGTCTTATAGCAGTGTCTGTGTGTTAGTACACTTTTGTAGTTGGGTGGCTTTAATGGTATATGGTAAATAAGCATTGCTACCTTACTTAAAAGCCAAGCCCTGCAACAACTAGGTAAGCTCCACACTGAAGTCAAAACACAATAGCTCTGGTGGGTAAATGTACTCTGTAGTAATCAAAAAAGGCAAATGTTTGAAATAGCTACAGCTTATGTGCAAACACAATAGGTAGTGATGAAACAATGCTCTGCTAAAATGCTTTAATGCTCCACATTGCTGAGCTGCAGATCAGTTATCACTGGCTACCAGGATTTCACCCACTTCAGATCAAGCATGGTGCCGCTCAGTGCAACCTTCCCAGAACTAATTCAAGTCTGACCAGAATTATTTTGTTTGTGTGTATAAGAGGGAGGTAGCATACCCCTCAGCTGTCCAGGTTTTTGCAGAATGTCCAGATTTTTTGCCCCATATTCCTCCTAAAAAGGATTGAAGTTGCTAAATAATGAGACATTTCAGTTTTAGATGTCATATCATTTAGAAAAATGCATACTAACACAAATCCTGTTACTCTTGCAATTTTCTAAGTTGAGAGCCATATTTATAATCTGCCCTATTTATTTTAGGTTTTGTCCAGATTTCTTGCACTAAGGTTGAGGCCTTGAGGGTTGTGGTATGTTTGTGAAAGAGAAAGCAAAATGCTCAAGTTAGTGTTAGCAGGTGGAATTAAGTGCATTTTCAAGGAACTGAGTTTTAAGGGAAGTGAAGTTTACTGCTGCTCATGCCAAGTCTATTTACAATGTGCAACTGTTTTGTTTAGCAAATGGTATCTCTATTGTGGTATAAAGTTTTAAAGCTATGTTAGTAGCACCACAAGTAGAATACTTGCATCTTAATGGAGAGGCATGAGGTTCTATTCCAACAGCATGTACATCTGTATGCTGCAGTCCTGAGGATGTCCTCCTTTGGATGAGATGCCTAATAACTATGAACCTGTTTTCCAGCTTGCCATCCATTTTCTATTGCAATATACCAGCTTACCATTTTTAATTTAACATAGGCAATTTATTCTTTGACAGAAGCAGGCACTGAATTTGTAGATGAAACACTGAAATATATAGTTTTCTAGCAACAACATCTTCATTAGTTTCAGATATCTTTAATGTGGAATTATTCAGATTACTTTTACTTGCAGAGACACTCAAGTGTTGCTGTATAATACAAGGGATATAATTCAATTATATATTATAATTAATACAATCAGGTAAATCAAATCTTTGCATGGCCCTAACAGTGTGCAAGGAGCCTATTGCTTGAAAACAGTTCAAAGGTAAATAACCTGCCACTGGCCAGATGCTTTTCTTTTAAATGTGGGTTTCAATGCAGTTTCATTGAATGTGAGATTCAAAAGTAGAGAAGCTTTACTGCCAAGTCTGTTTTCATTGTAAGACTATTGCTTTTTTAGGTTTAGTAAATGTCTCAGTGTTTGGGCTATAATGTTTGAAATAAAAGTTGTAAATTAAATCCAACTGCCTGTAATCATTGTAGAACTAAAGCATAAAACAGTATGCACACAGAGATTTGAACAGTGTCTATGGCAAATGGGGAGAAATAGCCAAGTAATGGGACACTGGAATGGCTGTGTGGGCGGGGCTTGGGTGTGGACATGGGTGGGGCTATGTTGGCAGGGGGCGGGGATAGTTATGTGGGTGGGGCTCTGGGTTTGCACCCCCCTGCAAAAAATTTTGCGGGCTCCCTTGGTCAGGCTAATAGGCTTATACTTCCTGGGGTCAGTGGAATCACCACCTTTGTGCAAGCAGATAACGGTGGCCTTTTTCCATTCAGCTGGGATGAAGCCAGCGCTTAGACTACGATTGAAAATACTTCCCAATGGCATTGCTAATTCTTGTTTGAGCTCATGTAGGATGCACCCTGGGATGTTATCAGGTCCCATGGATGCTGTGTTTTTGACCATGGAGAGGGCATTCATGACTTGCTGTTTAGAGATACAGGGTATAGGACAGGTGGTAGAGATGTCTTTGAGTAAGTGTGGCAGGGAAGGAGGAGAGAAGTTTTCACAGAACCTGTCGGCTAACAGGTTAGCAAAGTCCACAGGCTCAGTATATGTGGTATCATTAGCTACCAGTCTGGCACAAATCTGAGCCTTTTCTTTTAGGTTATGGATGTAACTAAAGAATGCCTTATGATTGTCCTTAGTTGAGGAAGCTAATTTGAATTTGCAGTTAGCTTTGGTAGACTTCACAATGAGTCTTATTTGCTCATTTAAGCTGAGGAGGAGTGTTTCCAGTTTAGGGTTCACTCCCTCTTACTCTTATACAGCAATTTCTTCCTCTTATTGTAAAGCCTGTTAATAGCAGTTGTCGACCAGACAGGTTTGCTCTTCCTCGAGTAGCTTGTTTTGGTCCTATCAGGTATGGCCAAGTCAATGCAGTTGTTCAGATGTTTGTATAGAGCATTTGCTGTAGAACTCACTATACTTTCCAGCTCTATCTGAGGGAGGAGATGCAGTGAAGCTATTTATACCATCCTGTAAGAAGTTATAATCTGTTTTGAAGGAGTTTTTTAGTTTGGTTTGTGCTGGGGGGGGGGGGGTCAGGTGTGATAATAACTTTGAATGAGACTGACTTGTGGTCAGATCTCACCAGAGAAGACCTCATAATGGAGGTGCTACAATGGTCCCATTTTAGCACCCCCATTGTGAAGTCTTCTCTGGTGAGATCTGACCACAAATGAGTCTCATTCGAAGATCCTATCACACCAGATCCAGGATGTTGGCACCCATTGTGGGGGTGTCAACTAGCTGGTCCAGGGCATCGAGGAACCTTTGAGCAAGTGAGTTTTCACATGAATAATTTTCCTTGTCAATGCATGGGTAGTTAATGTTGCCCAAAACCATGGTGTTTGGATGTATCTTGATAGACCCAAGTAGATCCAGATAGACAGAGTAGGTGTCCTGATATATATATGTGTGTGTGTGTGTGTGTGTGTGTGTGTGTGTGTGTGTGTGTGTGTGTGTGTGTGTGTGTGTGTGTGTGTGTATGCATGGGTGTCATACATCTAATCGAAAAACCACAGTTGAGAATCACAAATCATCAAAGACAAAAACATCTGAAGATTGAAAATTTAAAAAAAAAAAAAAAAAAAACATGTTTTTTGCACCCCCAATCCCCTGCTAAGTATATAATACCAACTCTGAGACTACAGTACAGTAGAGAAATGGGGAAGTCCCCAATCCCGAAT
>NC_056730.1:190661006-190681006 GCF_019279795.1 Protopterus annectens
GTGAAATGGCAGTGGAGTTTTTAACTAGATTGTTTAATGAAATCTTGGAAAGTGATAGGATGCCTGAGGAATGGAGAAAAAGTGCTTTGGTACCGATTTTTAAGAATAAGGGTGATGTGCAGAGCTGTAGTAACTACAGAGGGATTAAACTGATCAGTCACAGCATGAAGTTATAGGAAAGAGTAGTGGAAGCTAGGTTAAGAAGGGAGGTGATTTAGTGATCAGCAGTATGGTTTCATGCCAGGAAAGAGCACTACAGATGTGATGTTTGCTCTGAGATTGTTGATGGAGAAGTACAGAGAAGGTCAGAAGGAGTTGCATTGTGTCTTTGTGGATTTAGAGAAAGTATATGACAGGGTGCCTAGAGAGGAGTTGTGGTATTGTATGAGGAAGTCGGGAGTGTCAGAGAAGTATGTAAGAGTGATACGAGATATGTACGAGGGTAGTGTGACAGCGGTGAGGTCTGCGGTGGGAGTGATGGATGCATTTAAGGTGGAGGTGGGATTACATCAAGGATAAGCTCTGAGCCCTTTCTTATTTGCAATGGTGATGGACAGGTTGACAGATGAGATCAGACAGGAGTCCCCATGGACTATGATGTTTGCAGATGACATTGTGATCTGTAGTGAGAGTAGGGAACAGGTGGAGGAGACCCTGGAGAGGTGGAGATATGCTCTAGAGTGAAGAGGAATGAAGGTCAGCAGGACTAAGACAGAATATATGTGTGTGAATGAGAGGGAGGATAGAGGAATGGTGAGGATGCAGGGAGTAGAGGTGGTGAAGGTCGGTGAGTTTAAGTACTTGGGCTCAACAGTTCAGAGTAATGAGAGAGTACAGGCAGGATGGAGTGGGTGGAGAAGAGTGTCAGAAGTGATTTGTGACAGACGAGTACCAGTAAGAGTGAAAGGGAAGGTCTACAAGAGGGTAGTGAGACCAGCTATGTTATATGGGTTGGAGACAGTGGCATTGACAAAAAGGCATGAGTCAGAGCTTGATGTGGCAGAGTTGAAGATGTTAAGATTTGCACTGGGTGTGGCGAGAATGGACAGGATTAGGAATAAGTATATTAGAGGGTCAGCCCAGGTTGGAAGGTTTGTAGACAAAGTCAGAGAGGCAAGATTACGTTGGTTTGGACATGTGCTGAGGAGGGATGCAGAGTATATTGGGAAAAAGATGCTAAGGATGAAGCTACCTGGTAAGAAAAGAGGGAGACCTAAGATAAGGTTTATGGATGTGGTGTGAGAGGACATGCAGGTGGTTGGTGTGACAGAGCAAGATGCAGAGGACAGGAAGAAATGGAAACAGTTGATCTGCTTTGGTGACCCCTAATGGGAGCAGCCAAAAGAAGAAGAAGAAGACTGTATGCAGACACACACACACACACACACACACACACACACACACACACACACACACACACACACACACACCTGTGTTGCTTCCTTAAAGGAAGACAGCAACTGCTCTGACAGAATTTGGCCAGGAAACAGGATATAGGAGTTAGGAAAACTGAAGTGTTTTGATTACTGTTACTATAAAGTCTTCTTAAGAGAGCTGTGTTATGGTCAGTACCTTACATAACTACAGTTCCCCTTTTTGTAAACAAGTAAACGTATGTATGCATCCCACTCTTTTCTTCTTTGTAAGATGCTTTTGAAGGTGAAACTGCACTTTTCTTATCTTATCTAGTCTCCAGAAGGCCAAGACCACCTCGGCTTACTCTGCTCATGTTAATGGCTGTGCGTATTTCATGACAGCTCCCTTGCCTTCATACCTTGTGATGCAGTGACAAGCCATTGCAGCAGTAATGACAGCAGTAATGGTAATAATCCCTTGCAATGCTGTACACTCCTTGCTTACCCAGAATGCATATATAGCTTGTTGCTGTATTTTATTACTACTAGTTTTTCAGGGTAACTGAAGATGTCATAAAGGATTGCTAGCATTACTAAACCAGTTACATGAGCTAATGTTAGGGCTTAACCAGTGCAGAAGGGCTACTGCTTTACATTAAACCAAGGGATTTACATTTACTAAAAAAAAATTAAAAAAAAACAGATCGATAACAGAATTGTAGTGCATGAAGTGTGGTGATTACATTCTGATATTCAGAAAAAGACAAACCAGTTAAGCAGCAAAGTGTCAACAAACAAACCACAATTGTTATGCACTCTCTGCTAAAATTGTTAAGTTTATGTCTAGCTCTCATAGTATAATATGCCTGTATTGATCGGAAAATGATAGCAGCAAAACAAAAAAATGTTGTTTCTGCCTGCTGTTCATACTGATAAAATGCCTCCAACTTCCTGTAATAAATTTAAAAAGTGGCTAGCATCATAGGATGTGTTAGCACGCATTTTCTGAGGAATAGTAACTCTGAGACTCAAATATACGTCATTAGTTAGCTACTTAAGTCTTTGAGGGTTGTCTAAAAACCACAGGTGTTATGAGGAACAGACCAAAAATATGAAGTAATAATCTGAATTTTCTACGAAAATCTGAACTGTTGAGAGCCATGGAGGTAAGTGTAAACATAATGGAGCGTGTTACACTGCTTTTCTGACAGTGTCTTCTAAGTGATTTACAGCTTTGGAAGCTGGCAAAACACTTAACAATTTTCCCCCCTTTAACTAGTAGTACATGGAGCAGATAAAGCATCATGCACTACAAAGAATTATGATTGTGTCACCAATCATAACCTACTTATTATGCATTCACTACATAGATGCCAAGATTCACCTATCAAGCTTCATTCTCAGGGTGAATCTCTTGGCATCAATGTCTCAGTTTATGAAAATGCAGACCAGCAGACTGTGGCAAACAGCAAATATTTAATAACGTGCTAAAAAGCACAAAACAAAGAGAGTGCCAGGCAAACCAGTTTTGGCTAAAATAAAAGTAGCCTTCTTCAGTGCATACAAATCAGAAATAACACATCCACATTCTCTTATACAGTCAGCAATTAAGGCTAAATTAATTAATCCAATTAGTAACTAATACATAAGTTAAAGGTGCTCATTCAAACCAGGGGAGAACAAACCCCCCACTTTAATAATCCATTTCTTTTCCATATTGTTCAGGGTCTGATGCTATCCAAACTTGTTTGATCTATTACCCCTAATCCGATCAATAATAGGAAAATAAAAGGACACCTTGTTATGTGTAACAGTGTGTTTATAGAGAGCATTGGTTATTTTATGATGCCTGATGTCATTAAATTTTCTGCAATCCTAAATTTTACTGGACATGAAGTCTGGCTGATATAAAACGCAGAGCAACTGCACGTGGCCAAATAGATAACCCAGTCGGTTTGACAATTAACAAAACAAGAAATTCTATAAACCTCACTGGTGTTTTTGTTACTGAATTCCTTGGTCTTGAAAACGTTTGAACAGTATACACAATGACCCCAGGGAAAACAGCCAATCAACTGATCCCCTAGTAGAGAAGATTGGACAAGTGAATTATCCTGACTGTGTCCGCTTTTGTAATGACTCAAAATAGAGCCCAGATTTTATCCCTTCCTATAGGAAAACTAATATCTATTTCCCAGAATATCAGATAATCTACTGTCTGCCAAAAGAATGTTTCAATATCATTGGACACTATTGGTTAATAAAGCAGCATTCCTACCATAAGTTGTTACAATGCGGATACCTGACTCTTGTTCCTGAGGCTTGGTTTTATATTCCAGGATAGAATCCCTAGGTGTAGAATCCACAGTGTTCCTAGCATGTAAAATATGTCCCAAGTTGTAACCCCTTTTCAAAAACCGGGAGGTAAGAGCATCCCTGTATATATACTATGATGTTTGCTGAGAACAAATGCGTTTCATCCTCATATATTGAGACTTTGGAATATTTCTACATATGTGATGGGGATGATAGCTGATGGCGTGGAGAAAGGAATTATACTCAGGGTATTTACGGTAAACTTCAGAACTCAAGGTATTGTCCCTTTGTCTAGTGACTAATACATCCAAAAATGTAATACTGTCTTGACTATAGTTCACTGTAAATTGTATTCCCCACTTATTTTCTTTCAAATAGTTGACAAAATCTTGAAGATATTCAGAACCCGATCTCCACACCAACCAGAAATCATCCAAGTACCTCCTCCATATGTCCATGTCCTCCAAGAATATATTATGAGAACTATCATAGATGAGCTGCTCTTCAATGTAAGCCATGAATAGATCGGCATATATAGGGGCAAAAGAAGCCCCCATAGCCATTCCCTGAATTTGTAGATAGCAGACGTCTCAATATAAAAATACATTCTTGATAAGGACATGTTCAGCTAATCCTAACAATAGTGTATTAAATCCCGGTGGATATAAACCAGATTTGGAAAGCCAATATTTCAAAGCATCAATACCTGCCGAATGAGGGATGTTAGTATACAGGGCAGTTACATCGAGGGTACAAAGTAACCATCCTGGTTCTAGTTGTGACTCAGAAATAATCTAGAGAAATTCAGTTGTGTCCTATATATGGGCACGTACCAAGTTCAAAAGGGGTTTGAGATATTTAGCCAAGAATTGAGACAGTGGTCCTGTCAGTGAGCCTCTCCCGTAAACAATAGGTCTACCAGGGGTATTCAGTGGGTTCTTATGTATTTTAGGGAGAAAATAGATATATTGAGAAAGGGGGTCTGGCACAGATAAATGATGGAATGTATGATTTGAAATAATTCCCTCATCTTTAGCCAAAGAAAGAAATGCATCTATCTGTTTCTTAAAGGTTGGGGTCGGATTCAGAGGTAAACACATATAATAACGTCCATCTGAAAGTTGTCTCAAAGCTTCAGCATTGTATTGAGACCAGTCTTGTACTACAACTGTCCCACCTTTATCAGCAGACAAAATAACTAATCCATGATTATCAGCCATTTCCTTGATGCATTGAAGTTCAATATTTGAGTGGTTATTTGATCCAACACCAGACTCCCTAGAATAGAAATGAATATCCTTAAGTACACTGTTCTGAAACAATTGAACAGTAGAATTCATGGGTGGTGTGAAGGTAGACTTATGGTACCTGAATTAATCCTGGACCCTATTGGAATCATGATCTTGAAAAAACAACCACAGGTTAAGAGTTCTGCAAAAGGCAATAATATCATTAGCAAAACTGTCCTCAGGAACAAAAAAGCCAGGTATAAAAGTTAGTCCTTTATTCAAAATATTCATATGTGCAGGTGACAACGTACATGTAGAAATGTTTAACACATTTGAATTGGTTATTTCTGAGCTAACATTCTCAATAACCCTTCCATATTGTCCAACCCGTTTGTGCTTCCTGCCCCCCCTGCTTTTGTTTAGATCTAAAGGAACATTGTTATTCCTTTTGGGTGTTGGGGATCCTGTGGTACATTGTGCATCACACTCAAGGGGTGACGATGAATCATCTCCAGTGGAATTGTAACCTGTAGGGGATGTTTTCTTTAGAATAGAACGTGGACGCTTTTTCCTAGAAGCATATTTAAATGGTTGTTGAAACCTTACATGTTTGGCCTGATTTTTTGAGAAAGGATCACCACTCTCATAATCAGCAAGATCCCTCAAAAATTTATTTTTCTTCCTCTCTTTTAATTGTTCTTCTAAGCTGAATAGATCACTACTGAGTTTCTTAAAATTCAAAATATAAGTGGGTTGACCCTCAATTTGTTTAATCAATTCACACATATGTGTGATATCCTGTAGTTCTTGTTCAATAATCCTTTCATAATGTCCTGCTAGGATCTCCACAAAATTCATGGTAGTGTTATGTTGGGCATCAGCCCAAATTTTGGTCAATGTGGCATCAATATTATTTACCAGAGGCTGCACATGGACCCTAAGTTCCCTAGGTGTAATGTCTTTGGTAATGTATGCCTTGAATAGCCTAAGAAGCCAAACATTACTGTGGAGAGACCTCATACTCTTGTTCAGCCTCAAAAATTGTGCCTCACATGTGTTAGCAATAGGCACTGAATTGGATCCATTCAGTTGGGGTTAGTCCACACCCAAGCCAAAGACCGCAAGATCATCACGGTCTGAGGCTAAGCCCTTAAGTAAGCTTGTTAGATCCATTATGAAAACAAACAACAACAATACTTGCCCACAGACAAATATATTTCAAATAGGGCAAAATACAGCAAGTGAGACTAAAAGATAACAATCAGGTAGTCACTATAAACAGTTCAACCAGTAGGTCTGATGGAAAACAAACATAGACCAATACAGTGCTGAGTTCAATCTAAATACTGTCAGATCAAAACCTAGATGACCGGACCATATCAGCCCCTGTATGTCAAAACCGCTATGTGCTGAGCCCAAATAATTACTATATTGAGACCAAAATAATAACAATCAAATGGTCCCTATTAATCTTCTAGAAAACAAGACAACAATATTTCAGGAAGAGAAACCACCAATAGGTCAGATAAAACAAAAAACAATACAGTGCTGAGTCCAATCTAAATTCTATCGTATAAAAACCTAAATGACCGGACCATATCAGCCCCAGTATGTCAATGACTACTCAATACTGAGCCCCAAAAAATAGTGTTATTGTACGCCAAATATTTATTGTTCAGCCTATAACAGCCAAAATAGATAGATGCAAAAACCATACAGTGCTGAGTCCAATCACACTATTAATGAAATATTTCTAAATGACCAGACAATATCAGCCCCTGTAAATAGATTAGGTACTCCATACAATGCTCAAAAGCTTCCCAAAATAGAATCAGCAATGGCTACCTGCTTGTTACAGTGGCTTCCATAGTTAAAAAAACTATTCAATATACAACAATACAACCTTGCTGCATTTGCCCCAAAGAAAACAAAAACAATAGCAAATATAATTGCTGTTTGTACAATCAAAAGAACACCAATCCCAACATATATTTAATCTTAAATTGGATTCAAAAAGCACCAGTTCTATAGGGTCCACATTACTTTGGAATATATGTCTAATCAGAATTAATGATGTTACTCCATAATTAGAAAAAAGGGAAAAGCCAACAGTGACAACTAGGGGGAGTTCAACAAAACCCTGTGTTTAAAGTCAAAATAATATATAGGCATTTCAACACCTAATAAACCCAAGGTATAAAACAGCTAATTTCCCCATAAGATTTATCAAAAAATATGGGACAAAACAAAAGCTACCACTGGAAAATTGAGAGGAAATCAATAAAGCCCTAAATTTAGTAAAACACGCATCAAATATAAACAACATGTGTTGTTTGAATCAGGAAAATATATATAACAGTTTCAACAACCAATATGCCCCAGGTCCATAGTACACAAATATACCATATGATTTTCAAATCATAAATGCCATGGAAACATATATAAATCACATGCAAAGCTTTTATCAATAAGTTACTTAGTTGAATCCGGCAACAGAGATGTTCACAAACAAAACATTTCAAACGCCCTTGTTTAAACGATATAATATTCTACCCAGGACAGCCTGTTAATGTGATCCGCAAATAACAAACAGCCCAAAACATTAGTAGAAAACATAACTAGTAAAATGTCATTACATAACCAATGGCAACAGTTGTAGAATCCAGTCAGGTACTAGCTGAAACCAAAAGTCCTCTGCATTCAGGAACAGTATAGTCAAAATGGTGCCTGCCTGATGTATCCGTTGTAGAAAACCCAAACACAAACCAAACTAATAATCATAGGACTGAAATAAAGTCCAAGCAATACTGTAGATAGTAAAAAACAGCCAAACACTATATCCCAAAGTCAAATATAAATGTCAATAGAAAATAAAAGCCCTTAACTGTGCATGTCCATGATCGAAAGATCTTATGCCTTCAAAAACCAATATTGTTTGACGCCAGAGTCTTTGGAAACTGAACAGCTAGTTAACACACACAATAGTCCCCCAATAAATGGAGAACTGTGCCATAATATAAAATGGCATACCAGTTCAAAATCCAACTGATAATTCCCAGACTTGGAGTGTAGAAAATAACCAATGCACAATGGCACTAATAAAAAATACCCATTGTCTGGAGGGTCTGATGTATCCAAAAGCAAAAATCACAGTTAATAAACAATGGCGCTGACAGAAAATATCGATTGTTGGGAGGCCAAATGTTTTCCGAAGCAGCATTCACAAAAAACAACTTAAATGTGATGTAAGAAACACAATAGAATCACCAGTCAGGATTAACAGACCACTGAACAGCCTCAGTGTAGTCCCATGGAAGAATATTTGTAGAATTCAAAGTCCTTAGTAGCAGAACAATGAATGTCATACACAATGCTCCCCCATGAAAAATGGAGAACAGTAACTTCCTATAAAGAGTCGTCCAAACACTAAGTGGTATATAGACTCTTAACAAAAAATAATAAATAATAATAGCAGCCTCAATACACTGAACAATTAGATATTAATAAAGATAATTCGACTCCTTGAGCATAATGCTCAGTGTACCACAGGCCAACAGCAGGGGAAACAAGATAAAGACATATAGAAAAAAAAACCCTGCCTGTACGGCAACTGCAAGGTCCAAAATATACCAGTTTATGAAAACGCAGACCAGCAGACTGTGGCAAACAGCAAATAGTTAATAACGTGCTAAAAAGCAAAAAACAAAGAGAGGGTCAGGCAAACCAGTTTCGGCTAAAATAAAAGTAGCCTTCTTCAGTGCATACAAATCAGAAATAACACATCCACATTCTCTTATACAGTCAGCAATTATGGCAAATTAATCCAATTAGTAACTAATACATAAGTTAAAGGTGCTCATTCAAACCAGGGGAGAACAAACCCCCAATTTAATAATCCATTTCAGTATCTCAAACACATAAACAGGTTATGATTGTCAACCTGATCATAATACACTATATTGTTAGTAGAAATCCCCACTGCAATTATAATACAATGTTGTCAAAAAAGCAGCTGCTAAGATGAGTACTACAAAGTCAGTCTCCAGAGCTGTGGATGATGGCAAGGTGGTTCATACAGCCTACATTGATCTGGTCAAGGCCTTTGATACCATTCCCCACTCAGGAATCATAAAAAAAAACTCACTAAGCTAGGCATCAACCCCTATATCAATAGGTAGGTTGCAAACTGGATCACAGGTAGAACCCACAGTATGAAAGTAGCTGACTCCAAGTCAAACTGCAGACCAGTCACGAGTGAAGTCCCACAGGGTTCAGTCCTGGGTTCTCTCCTGTTTGGTATCTACTTCTCTGAAGTCCAGGCCAACACAAAGGGACTCTGGCTGACAAAGTTCTCAAATGACTGCAAGTTGGGAGCTATTATTAACTCCCCATGTGATGTTGATATCCTGCAGAAAGGCCTCACTGAGACCAACGATTGGTGTCAGAACCATGGCCTTAAGCTCAATGCCAAAAAATGTGTCATCATCCCCTTTGTGAAAAACTCGGCTCCCATGTATTACCATATTGATGGTAGTCCACTGAACAAAGAAGGCGTTATAAGAAATCTGGGAACACAGGTTGACAGCAACCTCTCTTTTGACCACCATATTGCCACTGTCATCAGAAAGTCCTTCTATGTGACACATCTCATTACTAAGGGTTTTGCATCCAGGAAGAAAGAGGTCATTGTCTCCTTCTACTCTTCCCTCATTAAGCCAATCATTGAGTACAATGCCCCATTTGGCATGTACCTCACTAATCACCTGCAACAACTGGAGAGGCCACAAAAGTACCTCACAAAGAGGATCCTAGGCCTTAAACATTTGTCCTATATGGACAGACTCAAAAAACTCCAACTATTCTCTGTCTCATATCACCTACTTAGAGGCGATCTCTGCTTGACTTATAAAGCCATGTCTGACCCAGCTCTGTTACAAATGCTACATTGAAAGAAATCCCAATCTCTCCGCACCACATGCTCCAGAGATCTCAACCTCATTACCACAATCAAAAGAACATGCTGGAGGGACAGGTTCATAACCCAGAGACTGTCCATGCTATGGAATAGACTTCCCATACATGCTAAACAGAGCACCTCACTGGCCCTCTTCAAGAGAAATCTTGATGAGTGGATGTGAAACAGAAAATCCACCCCGGGGATCACTCCAGTGGCTTTACTCGACAGAGGCACTGGGAACTAAGGTTGGGTGGCACAATGCAAGGGTAATCCTATAGGCTAGGCCTGTAAAGGCTCCAGGGTCATTAGCCTAGTACACACCTATGAACCTTTGAACCTATGTCCATACTTTCTTTGCTAAAGCTGAGTGAAAGAAATAGTCTGGCCTACCAAAGTAAGGACTCTTCTTTTTATTTACTTCAGTTTACCTTTTCACTAACCAAATAAAAATACAACTGTTGGCACTAAGCTGACCTAAATTTAACATAATTCAAGACAGTCAGGTGCTGTTGAATCCTAATCCCTACATCTATGCAGAGCATGGCGTATTTAAATCCAAATATCTATACACTTTGTTAACGAGCACATTGTTTTCTTATAATGTGGATCAGTGTTAATGGAAATGGACTTGGCTGTTTATTACAGCTGTAGGGGGTTTAACTATTTAAAAGCCACAAGGGGGGTATTGTAAGATGTGAATGAAATATTTTAAGAAAACAGTGAGAAAAAAGGCCTGAGACAAGACATTCTTATGTTTTAAGAATGTGCCCGTGCTACATATCCAGGTAGAGTTTCTTCTAAAACTGTCTTTTTTTTTTTTTAGTTTGTTTGGTGGGAACAAATGAGTTAGGCGTTTAAGTGGGGAAAGTCAGAACTCTAAATATACATTTCAGAATTTCAGATACGCATTTTAGTTGTCCGAATTTCTGAAACGTTTCAGTTATTTCATAAGCATTAAAAAGTGTACACCTGCTAGGCATTTTCCTCAAACTGAAAGCAGGTAAATACATTAAATGGGTTGTGGCACTGCTACATGGCTAGTACAAGTCTATGTGCATGTTTTTAGAGCAAAGGGCAGACGATTCATGTAGCTTGTGCTTCTCCTTAGGTCTCAGTACCTGTGATTTCTGGACTGTAAGCATTTCTTTCATAAGTGAAACAAATTTCTTAAGAGTTGCTGCCATCCTTTGCTGTTTAAATCTGCCTTCCTGCAAGTGTTATCTTAAACCTCTTAACTGAGTTATCCATACAAGCACTGTGTCTGTTGCTTCTGGCAAACATGAAACATGACCACATTTCAAAAGAATGTTAATGGATCACACTGTTAGCAACTGTATTCTACTGTGCAGCTCTGAAGCTTTGGAGTAAAAAAGGAATGAAACACACATACAGTCACACTAAATGGTAGTCTTACACATTCTGTCATTTGACATTATGGACAGGGCACTTGTTATAGACTGCAACTTACCTCTACTTTGAAAAACTTAAGTATGTGCTTTATGTAAGACTGTGGAAGGTGCACGTGACTTATTTTGACAATGCAAGAGGTTCTATAGCAAGTGGTGTTTTTTCCAGTTATATAAACAAGGAACTAAGAGATACCTTTTCATCAGTACTCCTACAGCAGATCGCTGTATGAACATCATTTTGCATATTTACACACACACACACACACACACACACACACACACACACACACACACACACACACACACACACACACACACACATATTTGTCCTGATGATATAACCAGGAGTGTGATGATGTCATGTTTCTTTTTTTCAAGATGTGGATATTATTATATCTCTTCAATTTATGAGCATCAGCAAAACATAACCTATGCTCATCATTATCTATATACCCAGTTAGAAAACCCAATCTCATTTCCTATTACGAAAGTCCAAATCAGATAAAATGAGCCTTGATCAATGGTAAAGAAGCCATACACAAACATAAACACACACACACACACACACACACACACACACACACACACACACACACACACACATATTTTTTTTTTGCAGTACTTTTTTGTAACCTTTCAGACTGTGGTGACTGCTACCATGTCGACTGTTGTTTGGTATCTATCTATATATATGTGTGTGTGTGTGTGTGTGTGTGTGTGTGTGTGTGTGTGTGTGTGTGTGTGTGTGTATATATATATATATATATATATATATATATATATATATATATATGGGTTCCATACACTAGATCGAATTTTCACTCATTCGAAATAGTGCATGGAATGCTCACTGCAGTGAAAGTGCACTTACGCGATGTTCAGTACAACGAACTGGTGTTGTACTGAACTTCCGTGCAGTACTCACGGACCTTAGGGTTAGGGCACAGGTCATAGTAAGGGGATAGCCCGTAGTCCTTGTAGTTTATGTGTGGAAGCATGCACAAGCAAGAGAAAGATATAGAATGCTCCATAGCAGTGTGAGTGCGGACATCAGTCAGCAGATGGTAGGGTTAAGGCAGGGATCTTAAAAAAGTGGCCTGCAGTCTGCATGCGGCCCGCAGAGTAGTTTTCCACAGCCCGTGATCACTTACTGAGGAGCCAGTTGTATTTTAGGTTTTTTTTCCCCCCGTATGACTTCTCCATACGTCCTGCATAGATTCCATCGCCAAACATGCCTAATAAAGTGGAGATGTGATTGGAGGTTGCTGTCAGGTGTTTTTCCTCCTCCAATGGCATCTTCTTCTCAAACTAGGCATGTTTGTTCAATTTATTTCCATGTATTTCCGAGGAGTGGAACTGGCTTTTGGGTGTTTTTGCGATCATCTCCTTCCAGCAGACTGACCCTCAAATTGTGTCAGCGGTGTGTTCCTGAGGTAAGGTGCTGTAGAGATTCTAGTTGTTCTCTTCGGATCTTTGTTAAAATATAGAGAATCTGCTTGCAGCACAGGGCAGCAAATATGGATGTCTCTGAACAGTTAAGTCGGCTGGTTTGGTGCCCTGTGCTGCAAGCAGATTCTCTGTATTTTAACAAAGATAGGTGAAGTTGTTAGTAAGCTGTTAGTAAATATACATGTTATGTGTCAGAACAACAGCTTTTTAAGGTTATAAGAAGGACAGATATTTTTTTCAGTTTAAGCATTTGGCTGTAATTGCAAGTCATGCTGAATTTTGGAGAAAACATATAGTGATCTGTATATACATGCTGATCAAGGGATCAGTGGGGAAATGTTTCATGTTGGTGCTTGTGCATACTTGACAAACTGCTGATGTGATCGCTGGGCAAAATAAAATGTGTCATTTCAGTGCTTGTGCATACTTAGACATGAAAAATATATAAAAATATATAGTTCATGGATGACTTGGACTTGCGGCCCCCAAAAAATCCTTGGAGTTTTTTGCGGCCCTCATTCTCCCTTGAGTTTGAGACCCCTCAGTTAAGGCCTTAATAGAAATGCCCTCACCCCCTGTTACTGGCACTGTACCACCCAGTAAAGGGAGATGAATGTTCTCAAGACATACTGGGGGAAGAAGGCATGGAAGCAAAAAGAGTACAGAAATGGGAAAAAAACAGAAATTATCACATGAAAGCAGCATACATCATTTTGGTCTTACAAGGGCAATTTATTTATTTATTCTTTGTTAACCAGGGTCAAGCATTAATCTATCAGGTGTTTTTTCAAGGACAGTTAGGTACATGGCTTGTAGCTGCATGTCAGAAGAGAAAAGTTGATACTGTAAAGAAAGGAGATAACTGATAGCATACATCCTTAAAAAGTTAGCAAAATGAACACAGCATCCCCTTCTAGTCATTTACTTTATTTATTTATTTGTTTGTTTGTTTGTTTGTTTGTTTGTTTTTGTTGACCAGGAAAGTCCAACTGGACAGAGCTCATTTTCAACAGAGGCCTGGGGAGAAAAGTTCCACCAGAGTACATTTATATTAACAAGTGAATTTTAGGCAGTTCTCAGAAAAAACACAGTTGCATTTCTCACGAAACAATAAACATAATTACAAGACAGATATATATAGTAAATTATTTATATCAGCAATTATAAGTCTATATTTGCTAGCAGATTATTAAAGCAGCTGCCTTCCAGCATGAAACTATTTTCCATATCCAAAAGGAACTTAAAATTATCGTCATGCGGAACTTCCGTCATTCCAGAATTTAAAATACTGCATAGTTCCACACTCTTCATGAAAAAAATGCATTTCTTTACATCTGCCTGTGAATAAATTCCATGCAGAATGCTAGTTACAGCCCCTCCACCTCTGTTCTTCCTCTTGACTTTCAAACTATCTAAATTACTCTTTATAGCTATTTACTTACAGACATCTTTATTCAGTCAACATTCTCTTGCCGATCCATTTTAAGTTGAAATAAAAAATACAACTTATTTTAAATAAATCGCACTTAGTGTATTCTAACTCTTTTCACCTTCAAAACAGTTGAACATTTTTTATTTTTACAAATTGTGCATAATTTACTACTCTTTCTCTCTTGAATTTTCTGATTCCCATGTCATCATCATCATCAGCCGTCTTTTTCCTATTTTCTACATGGGTTTGGGGTACCGTGTTAACTGTTGCCGTCTCTCTTATTTCAATGCCACACTCCTGCCTTCTTCAGCACTCATGTCTGACTGTCACAGGTCTTCATTTCTTCTTACCTTCTTCCTGTTTGTCCCATTTTTCTCCTGTAAAGACTTTTCTGTAATACAAGTATTACTGTACTGACATGAATCCTTGGCATTTTAAAAGGTTTTAGGTTTTAGACAACAGAGGATTTTAGACTATGCAAAAGTTATATAAACAAATTAATCTTTGAAATATTGCATTTGAAAGTTTTGCTTTTACTTTTTGCCTTGTGAACCTGAGTTGAAACACTAAAGAGTCGAAGGGCACCCACCAAATAAAAAAAATAAAAAAGTAAAGAATATGTTTAAAAAAGAAGTGAACTCGGCAATGGAAAATGATTTCCTGCTTCTGTTCTGTATTGATAATCTATATCGTGCTTCCTCTAAAATAAACTAGAAGTCTTCCACACTTGGGGGATCCAGAATCTGCATTTCCTTTATATGGCCCTCTTTAACTATCAGGAGCATACCTCTCAACCTGTTAGAGCAGGAGATCTGGACAAATGTGCAAGTAATGGGGGACAAAGGACTAAGAATAGGGATACTTTTTAAATATTGCTCTTACAAACTTAGAAAGTTGATAGAATAACAGGTTATGCATTAGCATGAATTTTCTGAAGGGTATGAAGTCTGAAACTCAAACGTGTGCCATTATTTTCTGACTTCAGTCCTCAATGATTTGCCTGAAAACCAAAATTTTATGAGAAACAGACCGAAAATATGAGGCAGAAATTTGGACATTCTGTGAAAATCTGTACAGCTGAGAGGTATGATCAGGAGAATTACAGATAACAATCTCAGCTCATATTTTGCCCACCACCCTCCCTCAGTCAAGTCCTGAAAGGAACATATTTGGCCCTGATCTATCTAACCACAATTTATTTTTCTTTTAGTCGAAACAAACATCTAAAATGGTAATGCACATCCATATAAATGTAGAAAAGATTAGAAAATAACAACGATTTTAAATGTAACCTTCACAAAATCCAGGTGCCTATGGAATGTGCAAATAATGGAAGACCTTGAATCAAATCCTGAAAAAGGCCTCTCATCCAGTCTGACTTCAACTAAATAACCCTCTAACAAAACTTCTCTAAACTTGATGTTCCCCTCAGATCAATCTCATGACCTAACTATACAGTCATTTATTTATTTATTTATTTATTTATTGCAGTTGGTTTACCAGGATAGTCCACTGGGCCACAAGAAACCCGTTTTCAATGGAGTCCTGGGGAGAAAAGCTCCAAAAATACATTTTACATACTTACAAACATATATTCACACATACATTCAAAGTTTAACAATAAGGTAAAAAAGCAAAAAATGTACAGCTAAATACATTGTGCAGAAAAACGTAATAATTATTATTTAGCACAGAAATATCCATTTATACAGAGTAGTTAGGAAAACTTAGTCACTAGAATGTTAGAGGAGGTTCAGTGACATGATGACGTGGTGGAAGAAGAGAATATGTGGACTTATCTAATAATTTCTATAGAATTTTGGGTATAGTAAGATGAAGCAGAGCATTGAGGGATGAGAGAAGGAGAAGAGTAGGTTATGTAGGGTGGGAGCAGTCATAAAATGGTATCAAAACATCTAAAGCAGGACATTCATTTTGCTGAAATGTTGATGTTCTTCCTTATTTACCTTTATGTTTCTGATTTGCTCTCTCAGCCATTATCCCAATAACATCTTGGAAATCTTGGAGATGATTAGATTTCTATTCTCTACTGACAGCCTTCTTGTTAACTGTCATAAGTAAAAACAGAAGAATGCTTTCATTAGAATCAGATCAGTGGAATCCTTCATTCCTAGCATGATTATAATTTCAACTGATTGTGAAAAGAATGTCATTTATACTTTCCAGAATTTTCTTTGAAAACCTTTAATAACTGAACAACCCCATAACATATGTTCCCATGAGCCTGGCTGATTACCATCACATCTCCAATAAATATCTGATGCCTGGGGAAACATATACTGAATTTGGGAGGGCAAATGAAACAAATATACAGGCATTGCCAGGCAAGAGATATACATTTCCTAGGTTAAGCCGAAGATCTGGGTAAGAAGCAGACTGTCAGCTACGCTGAGTCTGATATCTCTCTTAGTAACATGTCTACCTATGAATTCCTGAGATTTATGATCACTGTTGTTTCAAGTTCTCTCGGCCTTCAAAAGGAGATTTAATATGACCAGCTGTGTTATTATGTTGGGGGTCAAAACTTTCTGCATATTCAATCACCTCCTAATATCCAAGCCTCCAGACCTTCTTTAGGTTATCATATCTGCCTCTCCATTCTTCCATCTTGTGCCTTGTTAAAGTTGTTTCTGACAGATTGTAGAAGTTAATTTCTTTCTCCAGTTAAATGCTGTTCCTCTTCTCTGTCCACCCTTTAGCATTAGCGAGTGGAATTAAATAGTTCCTGTAGTTTAACACTTTAGTATGTTTGAAAATATTTCTAATGCACTTACTGTGCACTCCAAATGATAGAGCAACTTGGTTTTATAACTTACGCTTAACCAAAAGGAAGCTCTCACCAACAGTATAAGATTATTATCATATGAGTATAATAGGGAATTCCGCTTAACACTGCAAGCAGCTTTTTGCAATAAGCACAAGTTAAACTGAATTACATAAAAGTAAAGAGTGAGATTCAGTATAGTAAGGCCTCTTGATTCCCTCATTATCACCAATCTGCCCCAAGATACTCTAGATTTGTTACCATCCCAATTAAAATTATCCATGATACCTTTAACTGTTTTCAAAATAGTGTGTTGAAGAATTTCTGGAAAAATTGAAAAGTGTTTAACAAGAGAGGGCCCATAAAGAAATGCAAAAGGGGGTGGCAGGTTGGCATAATGGTTAAGCTGTTTACCTTACTGACACAAAGTTTGGGGTTTGATTCTCATGTGAGGTAATTGGTTAGGCTTAAAATGGCCTACAAGGACAGTTAGCTTAGTACAATCTATGAAACTTGGACTGATTAGTCCAATTACAGAGGCATAATTTCTACCACCTAACATCTGATTCTACTCTTGCTAACAACTCTTCAAATGTTTTACTCATTGCCAAACTAAACACCTAGATATTTGAAAAAATCTTCCTGTAAATAAAGATACTCTTGCTGTAAATTGTAATGGGGAGCAAGATTTGTTGTCATAGTATGAGATTTACCATGATTTACCTTATAAACTACCATTATACCAAACTGCTGAATCATCTGACAAAGTGAGGTGACACTCTCCCTTGGATTAAACAACTAAATCAGCTTGCCATCTGCATGCAATAATATTTTAATCTCTGTTCACTTTAACTTTTTTCCCCTGGTTGGCAAAATTCCTTATACAGAAAGTAAGAGGTATGATGACAAGAACAAACAAGATACAGGGTAAAAGGCACTGGCTGGTCCCTCTCATCAATGAAAAGAGCCTAGCAATGCCAAATAGATTCTTATACTTGGTTTCTGATAGAGATCAAAATACAAATTAACAAAAGCCATGTGGAATCCAGATCTTAAAACTTTAAATAAACTTTTAAGAAAACCTGCTTCAAATAAAACATTCCTCTCAATCATACTAAGGATACTTTAAAATGTCATCAAATATTTGCCATCATCCAACAAACTCAAACTGGCCCAAATCAATCAACTGTGGAACAAATTAAAAAATGAAAAGAAATCAAGGACATACATATCTTACAATTTTAGGTATCATGATTGAACTGCAGGAAAACTGCAACACTTTTTCCCTTTGTTTGTGTACAACCACCACCTCTGCTTATTTCCAAGAATTTGGAATAGGAGGGAATCCAAGATGGTGGTGGTAGTGTAATCAGATAAAATCAGAGTTCTGGGTGAAGAACAGTTTAAAACTGTAAATGCCTACAAACTAATTTAATTGTTAACAGAAATTGGTAGATGAAGTGTCTATGTTGCACAGAAGGTCAAAAAAGAAGAGAAAAAGTGAAGTAAAAGGGAAAACAACTGTGGAAACTCAGAAGGAGACTGAAACCAGTGTGATGATCTAAGAGGTGGGCAAAGCAAATGGTAATGGCAGCCGAAGGAGAAAACTCTTCAGTTACCCTAGAGAGAAAGATTGATCAAATGCACTCTGAGATTTTCAGGATTAAGATATGTGGTAGCTGTTGGAATATATAGAGACAAATAACAGAAGGCTGCACGAAATAAATGTTTTAACCCGACATTTGGAGGAAATAACAGCTATGTAAACTTCTGAAAAGTAGATAAAAAAATGTGTGGGCAGCTAGTAAAATATGAATAAATGGCACAGAAACTGGCTGAACTCAAGAACTGGTCACATAGAGACAACTTGATATTCACACCCGTACCAGATCAATGGAGAGAAGGATTATAAAGATTTTTTGAGAAAATGCCTCAGCACATGGATTGAATATTCTGTTTCTAATATTGAAATATCTGTCATTTTAAACTGAGAAAGCAGGTGAGACCTATACTGATTAAACTCCAGACACATCAACTAAAACTAGATTTTCTTCTTTTATGTTGAGGAAGGGAGAACTGTTAAACATTAGAGATATGATGGTTTATGTGGATAATGACTTTTCATTTTTGACATGAACTAACAGAATTGCTTTTCTTCCTTCCATAAAACTGCATTTTTTTGAATTTTCATTTGAATCTTCTCTCCACTTGAATTAAAAACCTACACAGAAAAGCAACATAAACAAAATGAGCTGGCAAAGAGAAAAGAAGATTTGGAGACAGAAGAACAAACAACCAATCAAAAGGTGCAAAAAGCAAAACGGATGCTTTGAGGCAGAGTTTCCTGCAAAACATTTTCCTGTTTTTCAAAAGAAAATTATGGATAAACAGTTTTCAAAAACAGTGTGAGATCCCATAAAAGAAAGCACTAGGAACATTGAGTGGGGACAGTACTTAAACATATGTGTTTATATGGAAAATATATGATATAATCAGAATGTGACTTGCATTTTGAATGTTACTTTAAAACAATTGAAATCAGTAAGTGAGAGACAGAAAACTGATTATATAAATGTAATAAGTATTATACCTGAAATTGTACTTAAAAATGAATGTTTACATCTAAGTGAAGGAGAACTAGATTGTGTGATGTCTGATGAATCCCCCACATTTTAAACTGTAAACATATGTTGTTTTTAATAAAGGTACTATAGCAGAAGCAGAAGGAAGTGTGGAAAATGTAAATAAAATATGAATTTCAAAGAAAACTAATATATTATGGGATGGAAAGTAAGAGGCAATATTGTATAGAGTCAGATCTGTTAGCACATACACTTGATCTAGGAAAACATATACAGTTAATAAGAAAAGTATGTCAACTGAAAGTATACTAGATACACTGGAAACACAGACCAAGGAAATCTGTCTAAATTCAGGGAAATGTGTCTGTAGATAAAGATATTTGGTATACTTGGAATGTAAAAGATGTATACTGGAAGATATTTTAAAAGAGGTGAAATCAGTAACTACCAGTGAAGAAGATAATTACTTCATTTCATTCTCGTATG